>NC_036843.1:15795874-15839508 GCF_002910315.2 Salvelinus sp. IW2-2015
GTGTGTGTGTACGGTGTGTGTGTGCATGTGTACGGTGTGTGTATGAGGAAGAGTGTGTGTGCGAGTTGGAGCATTGTCTCCCTGTGTATGTGGACTTGCATAGCTGAGTATGCAAGCATGTATGCTACACATTTCCCTCACTAAAATCACCATACCCCAACCCAGCTCCCTCTCTCCAGAACGCTCTAGCTATGATTTGATATCATATTCCCAGGACATTGTTCCTGGGAATACAGCTAATGCCAGCGCTCTATATTGACTTGCAGGGAAGGATACAGATTGTCTCCAAACAAGCTACAACTGCCAATCTCTCCCTCATAGCAGAGTAGAGGAACCCCCAACAGAGATACCAGTCACAACTTCATTACATGAACCAGTGGGCTCTTCCATTGCCACATGTCGAATAGGGCGTTACTACAGATTATGTTAGTGCTGGTGTAAATTGCACTGTGGCCTTGGGTCCCTTGATGCCTGTGAAGTGGTTTACAAACTGTGACACACGGCCCTGACCTGGTCCAGAGTGGCCATAGTACTGTAGTAAATTACCCTTTCTTGGGCTCTGCTGCATTGGCTATAAGAAAGTACACTACATGATCAAAAAGTATGTGGACACCTGCTCGTCAAACATCTCATTCCAAAATCATGGGCATTAATATGGAGTTGGTCCCCCTTTGCTGCTATAACAGCCCACACTCTTCCGGGAAGGCTTTCCACTAGATATTGGAACATTGCTGCGGGGACTTGCTTCCATTCAGCCACAAGAGCATTGGGTGATTAGGCCTGGCTCGCAGACAGCGTTCCAATTCATCCCAAAGGTGTTTGATGAGGTTGAGATCAGGGTTCTGTGCAGGCCGGTCAGGTTCTTCCACACCGATCTCGACAAACCATTTCTGTGTGGACCTCGCTTTGTGCATGGGGACATGGTCATGCTGAAACAGGAAAGAGCCTTCCCCAAACTGTTGCCACAAAGTTGGAAGCACAGAATTGTCTAGAATGTCTGGTATGCTGTAGCGCTAAGATTTCCCTTCACTGGAACTAAGGGGCCTAGCCCGAGCCATGAAAAACAGCCCCAGACCATTTTTCCTCCTCCACCAATCTTTACAGTTGGGACTATGCTTTCGGGCAGGTAGCGTTCTCCTGGCATCCGCCAATCCCAGATTAGTCCGTCGGACTGCCAGATGGTAAAGCGTGATTCATCACTCAAGAGAACGCATTTCCACTGCTCCAGAGTCTAATGGCGGTGAGCTTTATACCACTCCAGCCAACGCTTGGCATTGTGCATGGTGATCTTAGTCTTGTGTGAGGCTGCTCGGCCGTGGAAACCCATTTCATCAAGATTCCGACAAACAGTTCTTCTGCTGACAGCAGTTTGGAAATCGGTAGTGAGTTTTGCAACTGAGGACATAAGATTTTTACTCGCTACTTGCTTCAGCACTCGGCGGTCCCGTTCTGTGAGCTTGTGTGGCCTACCACTTATCGGCTTAGCCGTTGTTGCGCCTAGACGTTTCCACTTCACAATAACAGCACTTACAGTTGACCGGGGCGGCTCTAGCAGGGCAGAAGTCTGATAAACTGACTTGTTGGAAAGGTGGCATCTTATAACAGTGCCACGTTGACGGTCACTGAGCTCTTCTACTGCCAATGTTTGTCTATGGAGATGGCATGGTTGTTGTGCTCGATTTTATACACCTGTCAGTAACGGGTGTGGCTGAAATATAGCCAAATCCACTAATTTGAAGGGGTGTATATTCACGTAGTGTGTGTGTCCGTAATAAATTAATTGGCCATAAAAAAGCAGTGGAGATTCAGTCCAGCTGATCCTTTAACTATGGACCACTGTTTATGTAAGGATGACTAATGACCAGCAAAACCGTAACACACCACCACAAGCTATTGAGTGTGCGTGTCTGTGTGGACAGACATGGACCACTGTGGTACCTGCAGTATGGACAAACGGATACTGATTGGCTCCCTGTCTGCACACACACCTCTCAATAGCTTGTGGTGGTGTGTGACGGATGGCTGGTCATTAGTCGTCCTTACATAGATCGGCCTGCCTCAGTCAGCCTCTGTTTACATTGATCCACGGCCAGAGGTGAGAGCACTGATTACAATTGGCCAGCCGTGTGGGTTGCATAAGTGCTTGCGTGTGTGTCTCATCAACTTTCTGTGTTTCACAGTGCTATGTGTGTGTTTCCATACTTGTGTGTGTTCCTGACCGTATGCTCAAACAGTGCCTTTGAATACCTTATTTCTTTGTAAAGGATATTCAAACTAAAAGAAAAATGCCTCTAAATCGATCAACTCTAAGTATGAGCTGCCTGGATATTTGATATTCAGTCGACACCCCACAGTTTTGCAGTGCAGGCAACGTGAACAGACTAAATTGAGCTGGAATATGCAGAGGGAGAATTCATAACTTAAATCTGTCACTTGCCATTTGTCTTTGATGCATCAACCACAGCCTTGTTAATATTTCAAAATATCACTGGAGGATTAAGCTATGGGAGGGATGGATGAACCAGGCCCTGAGGTAACAGGAGTTTGCAGTAGCAGAGTGTGTCTTGTCTCTACATCTGTCCCTGTACTGACAATGTAGATTTATCTGTGGGGCAGATAGGTGTCGGCCAAACCAGGTGTATCAGCAATTAATGATAGCTGTGTCACTGCTGCTTCCAGGCAACAATTAGCACGGATGAATCACATTGATTAAGACCCATCTCTGTCTCTTAGCTCATGTTCTGTTCTTCTCTTCCTCTTTCTCTCTCCCTCTCTCTGCCTCTACCTGTGATGCATAGATTGACCTTGGGCTAAACCTCATTAACAGGGTCTTAATTGCCTTCTCTCGTCTCTGCCCTACAGGTTACAAGGTAAAGACAGGTGAAGATCCTTGCATTCGTTCATTAATGAGCAGGTTGGCCTTCTGAGTATTCAGACTGCAGCTTTAGTTCTAGCTGCAACACTACTTGAGCCACCTGCAATAGGGAACTATAAAGCCTGCTTTCGTCATACTCTTCTTATACAAGCACTTTTTGCTGCAGTAGGACTCCAGCCCTCCTCCTCTCCTCGTCTCTTGTCCTACACATAGGGACTACTATGGCCGTGTGGAAGAGGTAGCACTTCCGGCAGCCACCACCGAGAGGCGCTGCCGCTCAACCTCAGCCCTGGCAGAGAAACCCACTTGAACTTCTGGATCGGACCGGAGACAGCGTCAGCTGCTCACTTCGGTGCCAGCATCTAAAAGTTACCCGGGGTGGCCAAATCTGCTGAGCTGTCTCTTCTTCAACCCACTGCAGTACGATCAACCCAAACTCCCCGTCTCAACTTTTTCTATCTCTCTCTATCTTTCTAGTCTCACTGTTGAGGGTTAAACCAGCAGGTGTTCTATCGATCTGTGGTCCAACATAAACTAATCCCTCTTATTTTGTTAATCCAATTTCCGGACCTGTTCACAATGGTCATTTATCATCATTGGCCAGTGAGAATTTATATGTCTCTTTTTAGCACCGCCTATGTATATGACATACCTTCTTGCACATGGAAGTGCAGCAGTATGGCCTTTCTCTATGGCAGCAGTATGGTGTCTCTCTATGGCATCATTATTGTCTTTCTCTATGGCAGCATTATGGTCTCTCTCTATGGCAGCAGTATGGTCTCTCTCTATGGCAGCAGTATGGTCTCTCTCTATGGAAGCAGTATGGTCTCTATGGCAACAGTATTGTTTCTCTCTATGGCAGCAGTATGGTATCTCTCTATGGCAGCAGTATGGTCTCTCTCTATGGCAGCAGTTAATTGTCTCCTCTTCTATGGCAGCCAGTAGTGTCTCTCTCTATGGCAGCCAGTATGTCTCTCTTCTTTAGGCTAGCAGTATGGTCTCTCTCGTAGTCGGCCCAGCATTTATGTCGCTCTCTGATGGCAGCATTATGATCGCTCTCTATGGCATCGCGGTATTTGTCTCTCTCTATGGCAGCAGTATGAGATTTGTCTCTCTATGCAAAGCGGTATTGGTTCTCTCTCTATTGGGCAGCCTAGTATGGTGTCTTCTCAATATGCAGCAGTATGTTCTCTCTTCTCAGGATGTCTGTCTCTTATTGCGGCAAGCAGTATGGTCTTCTCTAATGGGCATCATTATGGAGTCTCTCTTCTTGTGAGAAGCAGTATTGTCTCTCTCATGGGAGTAGTCTTCGCCATTGAGCAGTATTGTCTCTCTCTATGGCAGCAGTATTTGTCTTTCCTATGCAGCAGTATTTAATTTTATTTTATGGCAGCCAGTAATCGGTCTCTATGGCAGGCAGTAATGTCTCTCTCTATGCAGCAGTATGGTCTCTCTCTATGGCACATTATGTCGCTCTCGATGGCAGCATTATGATCGCTCTCTATGGCAGCGGTATGGTCTCTCTCTATGGCAGCAGTATGGTGTCTCTCTATGGCAGCAGTATGGTCTCTCTCTCAGGATGGTCTCTCTCTATGGAAGCAGTATGGTCTCTCTATGGCAGCAGTATTGTATTCCTCTATGGCAGATGTATGGTCTCTATGTCAGAAATATGGTCTCTCTATGGCAGCAGTATAGGCTCTCTCTATTGAAGCAGTATGGTCTCTCTCTATGGCAGCAGTGATGTCTCTCTATGGCAGCGGTATTTTCTCTCTCTATGGCAGCAGTATGGTCTCTCTCTATTTGCAACAGTATAGTCACTCTCTGTGGCAGCATTATGGTCTCTCTCTATGTCAGCAGTATGGTCTCTCTATGGCAGCGGTATGGTATATCTCTATGGCAGCAGTATGGTCTCTATATATGGCAGCAGAGAAACACAACTATGCTCGACGGCCACAGTTTACAGTTGGCTGTTTTCCCCTTGTATTTTAACCTGAGACTGGTTTCAACCAATGAAACCATCTGGGTGCGCTCCCCAACAAAGTGCCATTGAGAAATTAAATCCTTGACTTGTGCCTGTCTGCTCTCTCTAAGCTGGTGTCTGGTTGGTGGAGCTGTGGTTGGTTGTAGTACAGTAGGGTCCCTGGTGCTTTGCTCTCTCCTAGCTCCCTGGGTAATACAGTTCACTCATGCATGTGGAAACAGTGGTGTCCCAGGCAGGGAGTCAGAGCCCTGGGGTGCATCTCCATATTCTAATGTACATCCTCTCCTCATCATGTGGTCTTTTGTCACTCAGTTGGTAGAGCATTTCACTTGTAGTGCCAGGGTAGTGGGTTCAATTCCCGGGACCACCCATATGTAAAATGTATGCACACAAATTCCTTTGGGTTAAGGCATCTGCTAAATGGCATATATTATTATATATTATCATCTCCTTCCTGTGTACTGATCTCAAAGTATGGGGTAGGTGAAAACAGTATGGTGGATCCCTACAGTAGCTGCTTTCATTAGTCTGGTTATTTCACATCAGTGCAGGGAAAGAAGATGGAGTCTATTGGACTTTAGACTATTCAGATGCTCCTGGGATATGGAGGGAGAGGTGGGACACTGCACACAGGGAGAGAGAGGGAAGAGATGACACATGACATGGAGTACAAGGAATGGAATGTTAGCTAAACAGACTGGCAACCAGGCTATGATTCATGTATTCTCTCTGTGATATTTAGAGAGGAAAGGCAAGTCTGTCAATCTCCTTAATGGAGTAACAGCAACATGAATTTATGCAATGCTAAACCTACAGTTGAAGTTGAAAGTTTACATACACCTTAGCCAAATACATTTGAACTCAGTTTTTCACAATTCCTGACATTTAATCCTAGTAAAAATTCCCTGTCTTAGGGAAGTTAGAATCACCACTTTTCATGTAAGAATGAGAAATGTCAGAATAATAGTAGAGAGAATGATTTATTTCAGCTTTTATTTCTTTCATCACAGTCCCAGTGGGTCAGAAGTTTACATGCACTCAATTAGTATTTGGTAGCATTGCCTTTAACATGTTTAACTTGGGTCAAATGTTTCAGGTAGCCTTCCACAAGCTTCCTACAATAAGTTGGGTGAATTTTGGCCCATTCCTCCTGACAAGAGCTGGTGTAACCAAGTCAGGTTTGTAGGCCTCCTTGCTCGCACACGATTTTTCAGTTCTGCCGACACATTTTCTATAGGATTGAGGTCAGGGATTTGTGATGGCCACTCCAATACCTTGACTTTGTTGTCATTAAGCCATTGGGTCATTGTCCATTTGGAAGACCCATTTGCGAGCAAGCTTTAACTTCCTGACTGATGTGTTTAGATGTTGCTTTAATATATCCTCATTATTTCCCTCCCTCATGATGCCATCTATTTTGTGACGTGCACCAGTCCCTCCTGCAGCAAAGCACCCCCACAACATGATGCTGCCCACCCCCGTGCTTCACGGTTGGGATGGTGTTCTTCGGCTTGCAAGCCTCCCCCTTTTTCCTCCAAACATAACAATGGTCATTATGGCCAAACAGTTCTTTTTTTGTTTCATCAGACCAGAGAACATTTCTCTAAAAAGTATGATCTTTATCCCCATGTGCAGTTGCAAACTGTAGTCTGGCATTTTTATGGCGGTTTTGGAGCAGTGGCTTCTTCCTTGCTGAGCAGCCTTTCAAGTTATGTTGATAAAGGACTCGTTTTACTGTGGATATAGATACTTTTGTACCTGTTTCCTCCAGCATCTTCACAAGGTCCTTTGCTGTTGTTCTGGGATTGATTTGCACTTTTCGCACCAAAATCTCAAGGAGGCAGAATGCGTCTCCTTCCTGACCGTTATGACGGCTGCGTGGTCCCATGGTGTTTATACTTGCGTACTATTGTTTGTACAGATGAACGTGGTACCTTCAGGCATTTGGAAATTGCTCCCAAGGATGAACCAGACTTGTGGAGGTCTACAATTTTTTTTCTGAGGTCTTGGCTGATCTCTTTTGATTTTCTCATGATGTCAAGCAAAGAGGCGCTGAGTTTGAAGGTATTCCTTGAAATACATCCACAGGTACACCTCCAATTTACTCAAATTATGTCAATTAGCCTATCAGAAGCTTCTGAAGCCATGACATCATTTTCTGGAATTTTCCAAGCTGTTTAAAGGCACAGTCAACTTAGTGTATGTAAACTTCTGACCCACTGGAATTGGAGTACAGTGAATTATAAGTGAAGTAAT
The DNA here is from genome assembly GCF_002910315.2 of Salvelinus sp. IW2-2015. NCBI lineage: Eukaryota > Metazoa > Chordata > Actinopteri > Salmoniformes > Salmonidae > Salvelinus > Salvelinus sp. IW2-2015. Next base: position 15,802,987 of record NC_036843.1, read on the forward strand.
CTGTCTGTCAACAATTGTTGGAAAAATTACTTGTGTCATGCACAAAGTAGATGTCCTAACCAACTTGCCAAAACTATAGTTTGTTAACAAGAAATATGTGGAGTGGTTGAAAAACAAGTTTTAATGACTCCAGTCTAAGTGTATGTAAACTTCCGACTTCAACTGTATATTTGAACCCCTGGAGAACCAATGGAAAACCAATAACTAACCGGTGACTAGCAGTGGGAGGGCTAGTCTGAGCAAAGCTGGTAGAAAGGTTTCCAACAAGACTTTCTCTCATTCTGTGTTCTGCTGAAGCCAGCCAGTTACGTGTGTCTATGGGATTTTTGAGCTCTATTTACTATGTCTATCTCTCTCTCCCTCTAATTCTCCCTCTCTTTGTCTCTAACTCGTTACTTAAAAGCTATATTGGGGGGAAAAAAACAACAACAAAAATGATGGAATGCACGGAACACCATGCCGTGAGAGATCATCTCTGACTGTGGTTCCCCTTCAATCTGTCATGATATTGAAATAAAAAATCTCATTTTCATGGGGCAGGGGAGGAACAGGAATGGTGTCAGTGTCAGGAAGTGGATTAGGCCCCCTCTCAGGTGATCCTGGGTAAAACTGGGCCAGGGGGAAAACGTGGTATGAGACCTCACCGTCTGGGAGAGTTTGTTTGACCTTGTTTCTTTATCCGTCTTTCTCTTTTATCCTCTTGATCCCTTTCTCTTTCTAGCTTTATTTTCTTTTCTTCCCTAGCCCCCGTTATTTTCACTTCCAACTCCCCTGCCCATGCGCAGCCCACTTGTAGATTTATAGGTCAACTCCCATACACCAACAGTTTCATCTGATTTAATTTGCCCCCCAATGTCCACCAGTAGAATTACTTCCTGAGGCATTCAGAGAAGTAACTTTCCATGAAATGGAGTCTCACTAGAATGAGATCTAAGAAGTCCTGAGGTGTTATATAGTGTTGGGTAACAAGGAAGTGTCTAGGGCTAATTGGTAATGAGGTCTAATTGATCCAGGCCATTGTTACACCTGCTTGTGATGGTCCATTCTATTTATTGGCAGTTTGGACAAATCATCACACCTCGTTCCCTCTCTGACTTCCTAATGAAGTCATTGTAATGGTAGGGAGAATGAATAGGGCCTTGTCAGACACAACTTAACAGGGTTTTCCTTTTCCTTTAGTCTTTTTCTTGGCTCTAACAGTGTCCTCAGTTGCCTCCTTTAATCTTCATTTCCCCAGTGATATGGGTACTGCATGGGATGACTGCAATGCAGCTAAAACAACGAACGTTTGGACAAGTTTGAGATAAGGCTGAAAGGGTTTCTACTATTTGCTATAGCTCGTGTCTTGTCACACAGACGTGACTCTGTGACAGTTGAACGCGTTTCTCTGTTGTCATGAATGAGATGAGGCCAGAGAGTAGACACTGAACACTGGGCTTCTTCTGACAGATTCGAGATGAGTTGGGGCGGGGGGGGGTGGTGAAAGGAAATCTTAACGCTACTGCATACAATGACATTGTAGACGATTCTGTGCTTCCAACTTTGTGGGAATGGTTTGGGGAAGGCCATTTCCTGTTTCAGCATGACAATTCCCCCGTGCACAAAGCGAGGATCATACAGAAGTGGTTTGTCGAGATCAGTGTGGAAGAACTTGACTGGCCTGCACAGATCCCTGGCCTCAACTCCATCGAACACCTTTGTGATGAATTGAAACGCCGACTGCGAGCCAGGCCTAATTGCCCAACATCAGTGCCCGACCTCACTAATATTCTCGTGGCTGAATGAAAGCAAGTCCCCGCAGCAATGTTACAACATCTAGTGTAAAGCCTTCCCAGACGAGTGGAGGCTGTTATAGCAACAAAGGGGGTACCAACTCCATATTAATGCCCATGATTTTGGAATGATATGTTCGATGATCAGGTGTTCACATACTTTTGGTAATGTAGTGTATCTTGATTAGATACAGTTTCAACCCCCCCATGTTAGAATCACCTTTGGCAGTGATTACAGCTGTGAGGCTTCCTGGGTAAGTCTCTAAGATCTTTCCACACCTGGATTGTGCAACATTTGCCCATTATTCTTTTCAAAATTCTTCAAACTCTGTCAAATTATTTGTTGAACAATGCTAGACAACCATTTTCAGGTCTTGTCATAGATTTTCAAGCAGATTTAAGTCAAAACTGTAACTCGGCCACTCACTGTCTTCTTGGTAAGCAACTCCAGTGTAGATTTGGCCTTGAGTTTTAGGTTATTGTCCTGCTAAAAGGTGAATTCATATCCCAGTGTCTGGTGGAAAGCAGACTGAACCACGTTTTCCTCTAGGATTTTGCCTGTGCTTAGCTCCATTCAGTTAATTTTTTATCCTGAAAAACTCCCCAGTCCTTAACGATTACAAGCATACCCATAACATGATGCAGCCACCACTGTTCTTGAAAATATGGAGAGTGGTACTCAGTAATGTGTGTATCGTATTTGAACCAAACATAACACTTTGTATTCATAACAAAATGTGAATTGCTTTACCACATTTTTTGCAGTATTACTTTACTGTCACAGGATTCATGTTTTTGAATATTTGTATTCTGTACAGGCTTCCTTCTTCTCGCTCTGTCAATTAGGTTAGTATTGTGGAGTAACTACAATGTTGTTGATCCATCCTCAGTTTTCTCCAATCACAGACATTAAACTCTGTAAATGTTTTAAAGTCCCCATTGACCTCATGGTGAATCCCTGAGCAGTTTCCTTCCTCTCCAGCAACTGAGTTAGGATGGACACCTGTATCTGTGTAGTGACTGTGTGTATTGATACACCATCCAAGTGTAATTAATAACTTCACCATGCTCAAAGGGATATTCAATGTCTGCTTGTTTTTACCCATCTACCAATGCCCTCCCAGGTCTTTGTGGTTGAATCTGTGTTTAAAATTCACTGCTCGACCGAGGGACCTTACAGATAATTGTATGTTTGGGGTACAGAGATGAGGTAGTCATTCAAAAATCATGTTAAACATTATTGTTGCACAAATAGTGAGTCCATGCCACTTATTATGTCACGTGTTTTTACTCCGGAACTTATTTAGGATTGACTGAAGACATTTCAGCATTTCTTTTCTAATTCATTTGCAAAAATGTAATTCATTTGATTAAATGATGGGGTATTGTGTATAGGCCAGTGACAAAAATTCTGTCTGTAAAATGTGGAACAAGTCAATTGGTGTAAATACTTTCTGAAGGCACTTTAGATGCAGTATAAACAAACACTCATATACTAGCCTTCATATGTACACAAACATTCACCCGTATGGATTATACAGAATACCCACACATTTACAGAACACAACATAGCCTACAGGCATACCACTAAGTGGAGATTACATAATGCAGTGACATACTGCGGCATGCAAACACAAAGAAATGAATTCATTTCCATCCTGCCGGTTCACTCTATACCCAATGGTAGTGTCCTGTACATCCAGGCAGCTTTACCCCCTTTATACAGATCTAACAGGTGCTTTCCATTGGGCATTAGCCCTGAAAGCTCTCCTCACTCTCACACATTACTTTAGCATGAGGCCCGGGGCAGCAGGTGAACAAATGTCATCCAAAGCCTTCTGTGTGTCAATGTGGTAAATATAACAGTGACTTTTGAAGATTTTTTATCTAAGAGCAGTGTGGTAATATCCGCTATGTTGTGTTATTGGGTCAACAGAGAGAGGCCAGAGAGGGTCTTAGAAGCTAGATGTCCTAATGTACTGTCAGCCTGGATGGCAGCTTCCTGTCTCCGTACCAGCTAGCCCTGTCTCACTGACACTTCAGCTGACCAGAACAGAAACAATTGTACACCCTGGTTATATGGATTTGTTTGGGAAATCCAGACTGTGTTTTTAATCTGGCAGCTAGACAGAGGACGTCTGGTCAGGCCACCATGGGTCCTCGTTGTGGCCATTACCCCTGCCTGTCACACACACGCACACACACACACTGCACTGTGCTGCTACCCAGGCCAGGATGACAGGCCGTTAGTGGTGTTTTTAATCGCTGTCTGTCGTTGGAGTCCTAATCCCTCACCTCTCCCCATGTCACAGCCCATCCTAATAACATTGTGACCACTGGAGCGCCACGGCAGTATGGCCAGGCTGGTCAGTCTTTGACAACATATTTCAACAGATATTTAGCTAGAGGCTATTGGGATGGCTGGATAGATTGGTTGGATGGAACACAATATATATATATATATATATATATATATATATATATATATATATATATAGTATATGCCTATACTGTAACAGAACACATACTGTACAGTGTATGTCAAACACTCTCAGACACACATACAAATATCCTCATATCCACAAAGTTGTGGCTTATTTTGCATTTTAACTGAATGGCTTTGTACCCCAGTCAGAGCTTGTAAGTACTTAGCGGGGCTTTCGGAGCTGTCTGTTCAGTAAAGATGGTCTGCTGCAGTGCCGTGACACAGAGAATAGCAGTCTATGACAGGTTTCAGTTATTGAGTGCAATAATCTTCAGCAATTATGATAAATGAGATTTACAGTATGTGTTTGTGTGGGGAGATAATGTTTATTTTTGAAAGCCATGATTCTTTCGGTCAGGGTGAAGAGTTTAAACCAAGAGTTGTTTTTATTTCCCCTCCTCTGAAACTAGGTTATGAAATTCTGTACCCCACAAGGCACGCAACAGAGTAATGACTGGGTTGCAGAGGTGTGTGCTCCACCTCTGATGTTTCACCAGTGACGGGCGGGCGGGCGGGCGGGCGTGCGTGCGCTCCTGGTCGTGATTTCTGAAGAACAATGTTTTTTGTGGGTTTGCCTTCATGGCCAGACTTCAAAGCCAGCAGTGTGTCTGGGGAGAAAAGTCTATGAAAGGGGCCAATTAGCATGTATCTAAGACCTTAATGAGAACGAGGCTCCTGTGTGGGGTTCTCACCCAGCACATAGAACACTAGGCTGTAGAGAAGAATACCTTCTAGAACACCAGGCTGTAGAGAAGGAGACCTTCTAGAGCACCAGGCTGTACAGAAGAAGACCTTCTAGAACACCAGGCTGTAGAGAAGTAGACCTTCCAGAACACCAGGCTGTAGAGAAGAAGATGTTCTAGAACACCAGGCTGTAGAGAAGAAGACCTTCTAGAACACCAGGCTGTAGAGAAGAAGACGTTCTAGAACACCAGGCTGTAGAGAAGAAGATATCTAGCAACACCATGCTGTAGAGAAGAAGCCTTCCAGAACACCAGGCTGTAAAGAAGAAGATGTTCAGAACACCAGGCTGTAGAGAAGAAGACCTTATAGAACACCAGGCTGTAAAGAAGAAAATATTCTAGAACACCAGGCTGTAGATAAGAAGACCTTATAGAACACCAGTATGTAGAGAAGAAGACCTTCTAGAACACCAGGCTGCAGAGCTTAAACTTCCCTTCCCTAGCATACTGTCATGTCACAGTAGGCTGCATCATACAGTACTGTACAACAAGCTTTTTTCACATTTTGTATTGACGTAAGGTGAGGTCATGTTAAGGGGACACACCTGTCATAGGGATTGGGGGTAGGCCGTCTTCTCTGATGTAATGGCTTCTGAGGTGTGTGCGTGTGTGTGAAGAGGGGGAGTCTTCTCTTGTCAGCAGTTTTACAATTGTTAATGCTCACACATGTTGTATGTGGCTACATGGGGATCAATGGAATCGACGGCATGGTGGTGGACCCTGAAAGAACCAGTGACTTGGGCCTCTTGAAGTCACGGTTTGTTTTCCCAGTTGATAAAGCATGTTAAGACATGTGGAAATCATATAGGGCTGTTCAGTCACCTGCTGCACTAATTGCAATTTCCTGTTTGTGTTATCTCTAGCATGTGTGTGTGTATGAGTAAGTGTGTGCATTAACGTAGGCAATTATGTGTGTGCATAGACTTTGTGTGCGTACGTGAGTATGTATAGGCCAATGTGTGATTGTGTGTGTGGGTGAGTTAAGTAACAGTGGGAACGGAGCTCATGGCTTGTCTAGGCCAACCTCTATCAGCCCAGCTACTGCTACGGCATCATCCACACTTCTGAGTTACACCAGCAGGGTCACTCCTTCACTCCTCACAACTAGAAGACATTTTATCAGCATAAAAACATACACTTAATCCTTACAATCTTTCCTGTTTTTGGGATCCAGTTTCACAGAAATGCTGTCCTATATTGAGTTGTTGTACATTTCAAAAGTATGATCAAATAAATGTAAACGGTTTAACTATGATTTAAAACTGAAGAAGACTACCGTATATTTATTTTGGCCCATATGGACTGTATATGGTATGTGTGTCTCAGTGTCTTTGTTCCCTGTATGGCTTCCAGCAGATTCCACAGTAAATCTACAATAATGTAGCGTATAGCTGTGATCCTGACCTTAACCAATCACCTGCCTCAATTTGTCTCTGTCCTTTTTACAATGTTTCCTGCATCTAGTCCAGCTGGTGCCTTTATATGGCTGCCGTGAATCTCACATCTCTCTTACATCCCTCTCTCTCTTTTCATACACTACTCCCTTCCTTCTTCCTCCCCTCCTTTATTCCTTACCCCCTCTATTGCGCTTTCTCAACCATCCCGATCATTCACTTCCCCTTTCCTCTCTTGTCACATTTCCTACTGTCCCGTCTTTTTTTCCTCTGCCCATCCCTCTCCCCAACCCCCCCTCCATCTCCCTACTCTCTCTAAATCAGTCTCTCTTTCTCTTCTCAGTTCTCCCCCTTCTCTTTCGCTTTCATCCCTCATTCCCCCTCTCTCCCAATCTTCTTCTCTCGGGGTCAAGTCAGTGAGTTTGCTGAGAGAGGACCATTGATTTCCTATCTGCAGTGTTGTTCCCTCTCTTGTCTTCCATTAAAACCCTGAGTGGCCCCCTCCCTCTGTTCCACCTGCTCCTCCTTCTCCTCCTCCCTGCCTCACCTTCGCTGTCACATATTACATATCCCAACCTCCATCCCTCCCCCTCTCTCCCTCATTCCCCTGCCAAAGTGTCAGTCTCGCCTGTGTCTCTATTGGCGTCCCTCCCTCCCTCCCTCCCTCCCTCCCTCCCTCTACCGGAATGATACTGCTGATGCATCACAGCCTGGAATAATTTGTTTTAATGACAGATTAGGGGGGTAACTGGATTTGTGGCCGATACTGTATGTAATATATGTTACCAATCTAATAAGGAGGCTGCTGGGTTTGGCGAGGCACTTACTGATCGGCGCGGAGGGCTTCAGAAATGTGCCTCACAGCTTAAGCCAATCAATCAAACAATTAAGCCTCTCCCTGTAGCCTGGCCTCGCTCCATTTACGTCTAACCTCCGCAGCCGACTGCTGCTGTAAACCCTAAATTAATAACTTCTTACCGCACTGCACCCCACCGGCCTGCCTGCTCCTCCTCGCACTACTGAGGGAATAGAGTCCCCAATTTTCTCCTCAGCCCAGGTCCCCATAAAGAACCTAGAGTGCCTTCGGAAAGTATTCAGACCCCCTGACTTTTTCCACATTTTGTTACGTTACAACCTTATTCTAAAATTTAAAAAACTTCTCCGCAATCAACACACAATAGCCTATAACGACAAAGCGAAAACAGAAAAAATAAAATAAACAGAAATAGCTTATTTTACATAAGTGTTCAAACCCTTGAGACTCGAAATTGAGCTCAGGTGCATCCTGTTTCCATTGATCAACCTTGAGATGTTTCTACAACTTGATTGGAGTCCACCTGTAGTAAATTCAGTTGATTGGACATGATTTGAAAAGGGACACACCTGTCTATATAAGGTCCCACAGTTGACAGTGCATGTCAGAGCAAAAAACAAGCCATGAGGTCGAAGGAATTGTCCGTAGATCTCCGAGACAGGACTGTGTCAATGCACATATCTGGGGAAAGGTACCAAAAATATTCTGCAGCATTGAAGGTCCCCAAGAACACAGTGGCGTCCATCATTGTTCAATGGAAGAAGTTTGGAACCACCAAGACTCTTCCTAGAGCTGGCCGCCCGGCCAACCTGAGCAATCGGGGGAGAGGGGCCTTGGCCAGGGAGGTGACCAAGAACCCAATGGTCACTCGGACAGAGCTCCAGAGTTCCTCTGTGGAGATGGCAAAACCTTCCAGAAGGACAACCATCTCTGCAGCACTCCACCAATCAGGCCTTTATGGTAGAGTGGCCAGATGGAAGCCACTTCTCAGTAAAAGGCACATGACAGCCCACTTGGAGTTCGCCTAAAGGCACCTAAAGACTCTCAGACCATGAGAAACAAGATTCTCTGGTCTGATGAAACCAAGATTGAACTCTTTGGCCTGAATGCCAAGTGTCACGTCTGGAGGAAACCTGGCACCATCCCTACGGTGTAACATGGTTGTGGCAGCATCATACTGTGGGGATGTTTTTCAGTGTCAGTGACTGGGAGACTAGTCAAGATCGAGGGAAAATGAGCGGATCAAAGTACAGAGAGATCCTTGATGAAAACTTGCTCCAGAGTGCTCAGGGTGAAGGTTCACCTTCCAACAGGACAATGACCCTAAGCACACAGCCAAGACAATGCAGGAGTGGCTTCGGGACAAGTTTCTGAATGTCCTTGAGTGGCCCAGCCAGAGTTCAGACTTGAACACGATCGAACATCTCTGGACAGACCTGAAAATAGCTATGCAGCTATGCTCCCCATCCAACCTGACAGAGCTTGAGAGGATCTGCATAGGAGAATGGGAGAAACTCCCCAAATATACGTGTGCCAAGCTTTTAGCGTCATACCCAAGAAGACTCAAGGCTGTAATCACTGCCAAAGGTGCTTCAACAAAGTACTGAGTAAAGGGTCTGAATACTTATTTAAATGTCATGTTTCAGTTAGAAAATGTTCTAAAAACCTGTTTTGGCTTTGTCATTATGGGGTATAATTTAATACATTTTAGAATAAGGCTGTAACGTAACAAAATGTGGAAAAATTCAATGGGTCGGAAAATGTTACGAATGCACTGTACCTGTAAACCTGTTTACACTTTGAATGCCTAACACTGGAGCCAATGTCCCCACTTTGGACTGTGTGTTTTTGTAAAATCTCTGCTAAGGGAGTGAGGGATGTGCCAGACGAGGGGAGAAGAAGAGGGAGGAGAGGAATCATCAGTACTGCAGCCATGCCTGCAGTGCCGCCCCCTTCTCTCTCTCTCTCTCTCTCTCTCTCTCTCTCTCTCTCTCTCTCTCTCTCTCTCTCTCTCTCTCTCTCTCTCTCTCTCTGTCTCTCTCTGTCTCTCTCTGTCTATCTCTCTCTGTCTCTCTCTCTCTGTCTCTCTCTCTCTCTCACTCTCTCTCCCCTCCTCCTAGAAAACAATCTAGTATTGCAGTAAAACAATATCCTACAAAGCCGGCAGGCAGATTATTCCTGGTTTATCACTCCGTGACTGGAATTCCACCGCTGGTCCTGAGTAGCCATATGGCATTATCAATTTTGCTCACCATGGCAACCCCTGTCACCTTAAGACTGCGCCTCCCTGGAACGTGCCTGAGTGGGCATCTGTCAGACATGACCAGTGTGGTCTCTTTCTCTCTGTAACTATTTCTTTCTCTTTCAATCCTTTGTTCACCTCTCCCTCCCTTTTTCACGCCCCTCGGCTCTGTAATTTTGGGGAGAAACGTGTAGAGTTGAAGACAGAGGAGGAGTCTGGCTGATAGCTGTTTGGTCTCTATCGATCAAAGGGACAGTATCCAGCCTCAAATTTCCTTATGCCCTTGTAACTTTTGCCGTGGCCAGGAGACAGCTAGGAGAGATAAAAAAGTATATTTTACCAACAAGTCCTTAATCTTTCAAAATGTCTCCCTCTGATTTGTGACCTTGACGATGTGTTGACGCAGGGGAGGGTGGCAGGACAGGACGAGTCGTCACATACACCAAATACCAAACCTGACCTGGCACCCTACGGAGATGGAAGGTGTCAGAAAAATTCTGTGTCATAGGTCAACATCACATTGGCACATGTGAGCTGTATACGCCCCGAGCAAATCACGCTCTTTTTGAGGGAAGAGGTGGATTGTGTAAAAATGTGTGTTTTCGAGGGAAGCATGATGACCTGGTTATACTGCTGACCAGGGTAGAGGGTGGGTGGTCAGTGTCACAGTTTGTTTGTGACTTCCCCTTGGTAATGGGCCTGTGAGGTTGTGTTTGTTTATCTGAGTGTGTATACTTGTACGTACATGTGTGTGTGTGTCTGTATATGTACTGATGAGTGTTTTCCCCTTGGTCATGTTTCTAGGAGGTAATATGTGTGTACATCTGACTCTACACATAGAGGGCATTCACACCAGTGTGTGTGTTTATCTACGTTAGTGTGTCTGCACTTACTGCCGCAGTCAGATAGTGTGTTCTCCTTGGTGATGATTGTGTATTTGTGTGTGTGCGCGCATCAAATCAAATTGGTCACATACACATGGTTAGCAGATGTTGTTGCGAGTGTATATCATGACACAAGGCGAGACCCAGATGTAGACACAGGAGGCAGATGGTTGGAGTCTTACAATATTTATTAATCCAATAGGAGAAGGCAAGAGAATGGTCGTGGACAGGCAAAAAGGTCAAAACCAGATCAGAGTCCAAAAGGTACCAAAGGGCAGGCAGGATGAGCAGGCAGGTGGGAAAGTAGTCCAGAGTCAGGCAGGGGTCAGAACCAGGAAGACTATCAAAATGCGAATAGGAAAAGGAGTACGGGAAAAACACGCTGGTTGACTTGACTAACATACAAGACGAACTGGCACAGAGAGACAGGAAACACAAGGATAAATACACTGGGGAAAATAAGCGACACCTGGAGGGGGTGGAGACAATCACAGGGACAGGTGGAATAGATCAGGGCGTGACAGTGTAGCGAAATGCTTGTGCTTCTAGTTCCGACAGTGCAGCAATATCTAACAAGTGATATCTAACAATTCCACAGCAAATACCTAATACACACAAATCTAAGTAAAGGAATACAATAACAATATATAAATATATGGACGAGCAATATCAGAGCGGAATAGACTAAGGTACAGTAGATAGTATAGAATACAGTATATACATATGAGATGAGTAATGCAAGATATGTAAACATTATTGAAGTGTCATTATTAAAGTGATTTGTGATCCATTTATTGAAGTGGTCAATGATATCAAGTCTGTATGTAGGCAGCAGCCTCTGTGTTAGTGATGACTGTTTAACAGTCTGAACTCCTTGAGATACAAGCTGTTTTTCAGTCTCTGTTTTAGGCTTTGATGCACCTGTACTGACCTCACCTTCTGGATGGTAGCGGGGTGCTCAGGCAGTGGCTCAGGTGGTTGTTGTCCTTGATGATCTATTTGGCCTTCCTGTGACATCGGGTGGTGTAGGTGTCCTGGAGGGCAGGTAGTTTGCCCCCAGTGATGCGTTGTGTAGATCGCACCACCCTCTGGAGTGCCCTGCGTAGAGCCCATCTGTGTTTGCATGTGTGTGTTTGTGTGCATGATCATGTGTGTGTGTTTGCATGCCCCTGTGTCCTTGGCAGAGCAGTGCTAGTGTACAGACTGCTGTGACAGTCCCAGTGAGTCAGCTTGGAGTTGGATAGGGTTTCAGATGCACTAGGCACTGATTTGAGATCAGTCATTGAGTTTCAGATCACCCACAGGGTGTTAGCAGCTCTGCACTGCAGGGTGGAGGGTGCTGACTTTAGATCAGTCATTATGCAATTCTGATTTAGGCAGGCCCTTGAGACATGACTGCTGCTGTCAGTGCTTAGACAGCACTGATCCCTGCCAAGTCTCTGTCAGTGGCTGTCTCAGAGATATATTCATATGAGGATGAGGTCTGTTTGGGTTGAGTCCCTAGTTGCCTTTTCAATAGTCAGAGTGGAGGATTAGTTGAATTTGTGCTTAACAGGTGAAGGTCTGTCCTTCAAACACAGATACCTTTTTCCATGCTTTTACCTATGTACTTGTAAGGCATACATACGCAGGCAGATTGACACACTCCATTGATCTATAATCTAAATTAGTTGTTGTATAAAGGGTTAAGGCTTAGAGGATGAAAACCAGCTGCATTTTCAGGTGTAAGCAATAGGGCAGAAGCTTATCATTGGTCTGGTTTTAACCTATAATCTGATCACTGCAGATGAACCAGAGGAGATGAGAACATTGAGACTATAGCTTTAACATTGTTGAGACCTGTATATGTTTACTTCTATCAGCAAACAATATGAACTATTTTCAGGACAAGTTAGTCAAGATTGGAAGGATTACACATTGCCCTTTTCCTCTCCTCCTCTCCTCCTCTCAGTACCAGAGACAAGCTAAGTGAAGTGGAGTGCTAACCACTATCAGAATCCCCATCTCCAATTAGCAAGATAGAAGAACTGTTTATGCAGTCTTACCCTCCAGGCTCCATTGCATTCCGTTGAATTAGAAACAATTATTTTACAAGTATTGTGGTTGCCCTATATATATCAATATGGGCCTGTCTGCATTTTCCTCCTCTGACTGAAGTAGCCCACTATATCTAATTGAAATAGCCATGAGTATGGTAGTATACCTACATTGTGTTTGTTTTTAATTTCCCACTGGCTGTCTCATTAAAAGTAAATGGTTAGAAAGTCTCTGTGGTTGTAAATAAGGACGTTGGTGATGTGCTATCACCCTTGTCTCTCTCTTCAGAGGAGATGGCTCATGGCTGTTCTCATTCACATGCACAAACACCAATTAGTGGGAAATGACTGTTAAATTACTTTAATTACAGTGCTTTATCTAACGAGGAACTTGTGCAGAGGAATGCCTGGGCTGCCCCTCTGCCTTACTATCCCCCTGTATTAGATGACTTTCAGAAGAGGGTGTGCTTGTGTATAAAGGTAGGGGATCACAGTATGCAAGTATGCACATTTATCTGAAATAAAGGAATTAGTGGATCATAAATAAGAGAGCCATAAGTTTATTTTTATCACAAATGTTTCTCTTATATTTTCTACTCCCTCAGAGAACAGTTAAAAAATATATACAGTACCAGTCAAATGTTTGGACACCTACTCATTCAAGGGTTATTCTTTATTTTACAAATGTTCTACATTGTAGAATAATAGTGAAAACATCAAACTATGAAATAACACATATGGAATCATGTAGTAACCAAAAAGTGTTAAACAAATCAAAATATATTTTAGATTTTAGATTCTTCAAAGTAGCCACCCTTTGCCTTGATGACAGCTTTGGGACACTCTTGGCATTCTCTCAACCAGCTTCATGAGGTAGTCACCTGGAATGCATTTTAATTAACAGGTGTTCCTTCTTGAAAGTTAATTTGTGGAATTTATTTCCTTCTTAATGCATTTGAGCCAATCAGTTGTGTTGTGACAAGGTAGAGGTGGTATACAGAAGATAGCCCTATTTGGTAAAAGACCAAGTCCATATTATTGCAAGAACAGCTCAAATAATCAAAAGAGAAATGACAGCTCATCATTACTTTAAGACATGAAGGTCAGCTAATACGGAAAATTTCAAGAACTTTGAAAGTTTCTTCGAGTGCAGTCGCAAAAACCATCAAGCTCTATGACGAAACTGGCTCTCGTGAGGACCGTTACAGGAAAGGAAGACCCAGAGTTACCTCTGCTGCAGAAGATAAGTTCATTCGCATTTCCAGCCTCAGAAATTGCAGTCCAAATAAATGCTTCACAGAGTTCAAGCAACAGACACATCTCAACATCAACCGTTCAGAGGAGACTGTGTGAATAAGGCCATGATCGAATTGCTACAAAGAAACCACTACTAAAGGACACCAATAATAAGAACAGACTTGCTTGGGCCAAGAAACACAAGTAATGGACATTAGACCGGTGGAAATCTGTCCTTTGGTCTGATGAGTCCAAATTTGATATTTTTGGTTCCAACCGCCGTGTCTTTGTGAGACGCAAAGTACGTGAACGGATGGTCTCTGCATGTGTGGTTCCCACCGTGAAGCATGGAAGAGGAGGTGTGATGGTGCTTTGCTTGTGACACTGTCAGTGATTTATTTAGAATTCAAGGCACACTTAACCAGCATGGTTACCACAGCATTCTGCAGCGGCGCGCCCACCCAAAACATACCTCCAGGCTGTGTAAGGGCTATTTGACCAAGAAGGAGAGTGATGGAATGCTGCATCAGATGACCTGGCTTTCACAATCACCCAACCTCAACCCAATTGAGATGGTTTGGGATGAGTTGGACCAAAGAGTGAAGGAAAAGCAGCCAACAAGTGCTCAGCATATGTGGGAACTCCTTCAAGACTGTTTAAAAAACATTCCAGGTGAAGCTGGTTGAGAGAATGCCAAGAATGTTCAAAGCTGTCATCAAGGCAAAGGGTGGCTACTTTGAAGAATCTAAAATATATTTCTTTTTGTTTAACACTTTTTTGGTTACTACATGATTCCATATGTGTTATTTCATAGTTTTGATGCCTTCACTATTATTCTACAAAATAGTAAACATTAAGAAAAGTAAAGAGTAGGTGTGTCCAAACTTTTGACTGGTACTGTATATATATTTTTCTTTGCTGTGAGATGACTGGGCTATTTTCTTAGTGTTCAAAAGATGGCCGCCTCTCCCCTGTTTCTCAGTGTGGAGCATAGGAACACGCTTTTCACGCCACTTCGAAACGAAGTGATTATTTTTAGCAGGTTAGGAGAGCATTTTCACTTACACTAACCCTTTTCCTAACCTTAACATCATTCTCCTAACCTGCTACATTAATTATCCTAACCTGCTATGTAAGTTCTCCTAACCTGCTACGAAAAAGTCACTTCAGTATTGAAGTGGCCTGAAAAAAGTGTTTCCCGTGGAGCATGGCCCATCCTCTCACTACAGCCTTTGTCATTGCTGACTGTGTGGTGTGCAGGTTGGTTCCCAGTGAAAAGCTGCTGAAGAACCCTACTGGGATCTTATTAGAAAAACTTTTTGTGTGAGGATTCTGAGATCGCATTGCATTACACAACACCAACCAAACAGCAAACTAGTAAAAAATAGCTACCTACCCCTCCCCTAACCACCTCTCTATCCTTCACTGTATCTGCAGTAACTAAGGAGCACAGGCAACAGAGTCATGTCAGAGGTAGGATTATATTTAAGCAATAAGGCCCGAGGGGTGAGGCTAAGGATAAGGGATGTACCCAGGCACTCCGCGTAGCACTGTGCGTAAGAACAGCCCTTAGCTGTGGTATATTGGCCATATACCACAAACCCCCAAGGTGCCTTATTGCTATTATAAACTGATTACCAACATAATTATGCCCTACTGCTTAAAAATAAATGTTTTGTTATACCCGTGGTATACGGTCTGATATACCACGACTATCAGCCAATCAGCATTCAGCGCTCGAATCACCCAGTTTGTAATGAGCATTTTCAAAATGAAGCGATTGTTCTCGGTTAGGAGGAAAACAGCAATACTTGACCTCATGATATTCAAATACAGATCAATACCTGACCTCGTTATTATCCTTTAACGATTGAATTTTGTCTTTGAATATATTTTCAAAGTCTCCGAAGAATTCAGTACTGGAGAAAGTGATCATTGCAGTGTGTCAAGCCCTACCCAACTACCCACCAGATTTATAGCACATGTCATTTCTGGCTATTTAATGATGTATCATTTAAGACCTTAGGTCTTTATACCACTCTGAAATAACGTTAAATTAAAGGTAGACTCAGCGGTAGCACTTTATAGCAATTCATATAATAAAGCATTTATAATGGATTAGTAAATAGTTTATTTATCATTTATTAATCATTACTCTATTATTCATAAAATGTTTAGTACAGGTCCTTAAAGTATAAACCATTTACTAATCATTAGTTAAGTCTTGTTGTGTGGTCTCATCTGAAGTGTGGGCTATTTATACTTTATAAATGTTTGAGTGACCGGTGTAATTTCTCACAAAAAGATGGACTTGCCATTGGTAGACATTCCAGCAGTACCTGATGCTCCTTAAGGTCTCAAAATGGCCCCGAGAACATATCAATGTTAAAAGAATAAGCACACAACACAGGATGTTTATAGAAAATATATCGAACTGTTGTGGACCTCAGGAAGAGTTGTAATGTGAATGTTTTGCTAATGTTGTCAACCTCGCCAACGCAAACTAATCATAAAACAGGAAGATGTAGCCTACACACATCAGCTGGCCAGACTGGACAGTGTTTCTCTCGTGGATCATTGTTTCATTATGACTGAAATGGGATTTGCAGGTAGAAATGTAAATGCGTCCAGTGTTTCAGTATTTTAACAGCTGACTATTTTCACACATGGCTTTGTTTGTCAGAACCTTTACTGGGCCTTTAACAGAAAAATCCACTTGAAAACTATCCTTTGGTATTTTTTTGCATTGATCTTTGTTTGTACTAAGATCACCATGCGCAATGCCAAGCGTCGGCTGGTGTGGTGTAAGCTCTGCATCATTGGAGCAGTGGAAACGCGTTCTCTGGAGTAATGAATCACGTTTCACCATCTGGCAGTCCGACGGATGAATCTGGGTTTGGAGGATGCCAGGAGAACACTACCTGCCCCAATGCATAGTGCCAACTGTAACGTTTGATGGTCTGGGGCTGTTTTTCATGGTTCGGGCTCAGCCCCTTAGTTCCAGTGAAGGGAAATCTTAACACTACAGCATTCAATGACATTCTAGACGATTCTGTGCTTCCAACTTTGTGGCAACAGTTTGGGGAACGCCCTTTCCTGTTTCAGCATGAGACATGCACAAAGCGAGGTTCATACAGAAATTTTACAGGCCTGCACAGAGTCCTGACCTCAACCCCATCGAACATCTTTGGGATGAATTGGAACGCAGACTGCGAGCCAGGCCTAATCGCCCAACATCAGTGCCCAACCTCACTAATGCTCTTGTGGCTGAATGGAAACAAGTCCCTGCAGTAATGTTCCAACATCTAGTGGAGGCTGTTATAGCAGAAAAGGGGGACCACCTCGATATTAATACACATGATTTTGGAATGAGATGTTCGATGAGCAGTGTCCATATACTTTTGGTCATGTAGTGTATTACTGAAAATGCATGTATATTCAGGTGTGACAGCTGGAGAATAAATGTATTATTCCCTTTTCCCATTTTAATTAGTGGGATTGGGAAACCCTGGTCTGACTCAACGGGTTATGATTCTGGTCCCAGATGTCTATGATTTTTTATATCAGGTCTCTCCCTCTCTCACCATCCCTCCATCCATTTTGTGTTCTTTGGGCTTTTAAAGAAATGAGAATATGTTCCACATTATAGTTTTTCAATCTTTATGAGGTGTTACGCCCGGGGCAACAGATTTCTCCAGACTTCATGAGTGTGGAGGTTGACTGTAGTTTCAGGGTAGCCTACAGCCTGATATTCCTTAGCATGTTGCTTTAATGAATAGTTTCACTCAAAATACCCATAACTTTTTAGACAATGGCAATTGGTTTAAGGCATTGCATTGCAGTGCTAGAGGCGTCACTACAGACCCTGGTTCGGTTCTAGGCTGTATCACAACCGGCCATGATTGGGAGTCCCATAGGGCGGTGCGCAATTGGCCCAGTATCGTCCGGGTTAGAGTTTGGCCGGGGTAGGCCGTCATTGTAAATAAGAATTTGTTCTTAACTGACTTGCCTAGTTAAATAAAGGTTCAATTAAAAATAATTATAATAAAAAAATACAACATTTAATAATAAGAGTAATATAAATAACAGAGTAGCAGCAGGAAATGATGAGTGTAAAAGTGTGTGTAACGAACGTCGTTGGGAGAAGGAGAAGAGGACCAAGGTGCAGCGTGGTAAGTGTTCATATTACTTTTAATAAAATACGAAACAATTGACAAAACAACAAAAACGACAAACGAACAGTTCTGTAAGGTGACGACACACAAAACAGAAAACAACTACCCACAAACACAGGTGAGAACAGGCTACCTAAGTATGGTTCTCAATCAGAGACAACGATAGACAGCTGCCTCTGATTGGGAACCATACCAGGCCAAACACATAGAAATACAAAACAAGGACAACATAGAACACCAGACATAGAATGCCCACCCAAACTAAAGCCCTGACCAACCAAAATAGAGACATAAAAAGGATCTCTACGGTCAGGGCGTGACAGTGTGTGAGTGTGCATACTGTATATGTGTGTAATGTGTTTGTGCTGTGTTTGTGTGTGGGAGTGTGAATGTAGTGTATGTGAATTTGTGTGGGAGTGTGAATGTAGTGTGTGTGAGTAAGTGTGTATATGGTGTGTATATATAGTCCAGTGAGTGTGTGTAGGGTCAGTACAAGATAGAGTCAGTCCAGATAGTTTGGGTACCATTAGTTGAGTATTTAGCAGTCTGGATATTTAGTAGTCCTATGAATTGGGGGGTGGAAACTGTTTCGGAGACGGTTGGTCGGAGAGCCGATGTTCCTTGCCGGACGGTAGCAGAATAAACAGTCTATGGCTTGGGTGGCTGGAGTCTGGCAATTTTTTGGGCCTTCCTCTGACACTGCCTAATATAGTGGTCCTGGATGGCAGGGAGCTCGGCCCCAGTGATGTACTGGGCTGTCCACACCACCCTCTGTAGCGCTTTGCGGTCTAGGCCAGTGCATTTGCGATACCACGCGGTGATGCAGCCAGTCAGTGGTGCAGCTGTATAACTTTTTGAGGATCCGAGGGCCCATGCCATGCCCTCTTCACGACTGTGCAGATGTGTGTGGACCATGTTCATTCCTTAGTGATGTTGACACAAAGGGACTTGAAGCTCTCCACAACAGCTGGTGTGGATGGGGTGTGCTGTCCCCTCTTTCTGTTATTCATGTTTTGTGTTTCATATACAGTTGAAGTCGGAAGTTTACATACACTACCTGTTTACATACACCTTAGCCAAATACATTTAAACTCAGTTTTTCACAATTCTTGACATTTAATTGCACCAGTCCCTCCTGCAGCAAAGCACCCCCACAACATGATGCTGCCACCCCCGTGCTTCACGGTTGGGATGGTGTTCTTCGGCTTGCAAGCCTCCCCCTTTTTCCTCCAAACATAACAATGGTCATTATGGCCAAACAGTTCTTTTTTTGTTTCATCAGACCAGAGAACATTTCTCTAAAAAGTATGATCTTTYTCCCCATGTGCAGTTGCAAACTGTAGTCTGGCWRTTTTATGGCGGTTTTGGAGCAGTGGCTTCTTCCTTGCTGAGCAGCCTTTCAAGTTATGTRGATAAAGGACTCGTTTTACTGTGGATATAGATACTTTTGTACCTGTTTCCTCCAGCATCTTCACAAGGTCCTTTGCTGTTGTTCTGGGATTGATTTGCACTTTTCACACCAAAGTATGTTCATCTCTAGGAGACAGAATGCGTCTCCTTCCTGACCGTTATGACGGCTGCGTGGTCCCATGGTGTTTATACTTGCGTACTATTGTTTGTACAGATGAACGTGGTACCTTCAGGCATTTGGAAATTGCTCCCAAGGATGAACAAGACTTGTGGAGGTCTACAATTTATTTTCTGAGATCTTGGCTGATTTCTTTTGATTTTCCCTTGATGTCAAGCAAAGAGGCACTGAGTTTGAAGGTAGGCCTTGAAATACATCCACAGGTACACCTCCAATTTACTCAAATTAAGTCAATTAGCCTATCAGAAGCTTCTGAAAACATGACATCATTTTCTGGAATTTTCCAAGTTGTTTAAAGGCACAGTCAACTTAGTGTATGTGAACTTCTGACCCACTGCAATTGTGAATCTGTGAATTATAAGTGAAATAATCTGTCTGTTATCAATTGTTGGAAAAATTACTTGTGTCATGCACAAAGTAGATGTTCTAACCGACTTGCGAAAACTATACTTTGTTAACAGGAAATTTGTGGAGTGGTTGAAAAATGAGTTTTAATGACTCCAACCTAAGTGTATGTAAACTTCCGACATCAACTGTACGTCTATTGGATTAGTGACAGGAAGTCTGAGGAAAGCCAGCTACATTACCAAAGTTGGTCAACTTGATTTCACTGAGGAAATATAAGAAGGATTATTAAAACTAGTGAATTTATTGACTGTAATTTATCCTTTAATCAACACTAGGGAAGATTTACAGTAATGTAGAAAACCTTCACAGAGATTTTTCAGAGCTTCCCAGATATGAGAAGTTCTTCTCTGAGGGCAGTTAGAGAAGATAAATGTTAGCCTATTAGCGGTTTTAGGGTCATTAACACAGATTTGGTACTATTCATTTCAAGTCAAGACTCCCAGTAGCCATGGGTTAGAGAGAAGGAGTAGGAATTTAGCGCATTAGGGCTCTAGCTTTATGTCAACTGTTTAATATGGTTTAGGGTTGTGTCATGGAGAAATTAGCTTAGCCCTATTAGGAAAACAAGGGCATAGATCTGACATATTGTACAAGTTGTACAGAATTGTATCCAATTCCCTGTTGCTGGGATTAGAGGGTGTTTGTGAACGGTCTCATCAGTTTCTCAGTAACATAAGAAAAAATGAAAGAAAAAAGAAGACAGTGGCTTTACATCACCATGCACCAACCTAAAGAGAACAACGCAGTGTATTCGCAAAAGCGTCAATATCCAGTCCCTCCAGGAATCCGCGATTGCAATTTTTTTTGCAAAATCAACAATTCCCTGCATATTATGCGAGGGCTTACAAATTTGAACAATCACAACACTATTTCCGCATAATATGGTTCAATCAAGCCACATGTCAACAAACTTTTTCCCTCGTCTGTGCATTTTAGCAAAAACAATTGACAAAATCATTGCATATTGCCACGCAAATTGCCAGAGTTGCTGCAGCAAAATATCACAAAAAATATCACAAAAAACCTGTCTTCATATACTGTACCTCCTTTCTTATAACAAAATGTTGTCTCTTTATTTGTACAAAGTGTGTATAAAATGATCTAAAGCAGCCATTCCAACCTCTGCAGCCCCATCATCATGTATCTATCTACCTGTAATAGAGGATCCATAGAGAAAGGGTTTCCCTGTAGAGCCTAACAGCTTTTTGATTGGCCTGCATCAACCATTAAGCTGTTAATTATCATTCTCCCCTGCAACCTGGCCCTGTCAACATACATGCACACACTGTTGACAACGACATGCATGCTGTGCACTTGCAAGATGACACACACACACGTACACACTATCAGATTACTGCAGTAACCTCAGAGTAGAGGTATCACTTTAGCTGTATGTGTGCTTGGCTCCAAAAAGGAATTTATCTTTCTCACAGGGTGAGATAGAGGGGGAGGAGGACCTCTCTTAGTGAACAAGGTGATGCGAGAGGTCGGGAGGAGCTGCGAGAGAAGGGTAAGAGAGGGAGAGAGATGGTGGGGAGAGGGAGGGAGGGGAGTGGAAGGAAGAGAGACGGAGGAAGAGCGAGACTAGTGTGAACACAGCAGGACAGGGTGTTGGCTCGTCAGATTGACTGCATACCAGCAGGCTGGTTATAAGAGATCCTCATGAAGAACACCTCACACACACTTCATGTGCAGGGGCAGTAGGGGCCACCAATCTTCCCAGAGGTGACTTACATGTAGCTGCTCTGTTCCATGAGACTGCTAGCCATGCATCACCTCTGTTGGAGTCCTTGAGCTGCTCACTGGTCGGCTGTCTGAGAGACACAGGCACACACTGTATGATGGATAGATTACACGCTGGTATCCTATGTCCATTTAATAATGGCAGCAGGTGAGGTGAAGTGAGAGACTTGACGCTTTTAATGAGGATAGATTGATCTGATTGAAGTGCGGGGGGGGGGGCGTGTGATAGGCTAGCCATTATGAGGTAAAGCTCATTGTTCTTATTTTCTCTCTCTCAGGCGGAGGTTGGCCCCTTACAAGACAACATCAAACGGCAACTGTGGTTTCTTCCTTGGCAACGGTTGCCAGGTACACTCCTCTGAACTGTCCAGTCCTCCTGTGTGTGAGGTGCAGCTTGTTGTGTGTGTGTGTGTGTGTGTGTGTGTGTGTGTGTGTGTGTGTGTGTGTGTGTGTGTGTGTGTGTGTGTGTGTGTGTGTGTGTGTGTGTGTGTGGTGTGTGTGTGTGTGTGTGTGTGAGATATATATTATATATATATATATATATATATATATATATATATATATATATATATATATATATATTAAACCTTGGTGCCTGACCCTGCCTGCCACACAGACATAAGAGGCTTTGGTGTGTGCGTTTAGACGTGGATTGCTGTAGCAGAGCTCAGAGTGGGAAGCAGTTACATGCAAGAGGGAGCTAGGTTGGCAAGATACACTACTGGTCAAAAGTTTGGACACACCTACTCATTCAAGGGTTTTTCTTTATTTTCACAATTTTCTACGTTGTAGAATAATAGTGAAGACATCAAATCTCTGAAATAACACATATGGAATCATGTAGTAACCAAAAACATGTTAAACAATTCTAAATATATTTCATTTTTGAGAATCTTCAAATAGACACCCTTTGCCTTTTAGACTTTTACTCAAGTAGTATTTTGCTGGGTGACTTTCACTTTTACTTGAGTAACTTTCTATTAAGGTATCTATACTTTTACTCAAGTATGACAATTGGATACTTTTTCCACCACGGTAGTTAGGAATAGGTTAGAGTTCTATTAAGATACGAGGTGAATGCTGGTGTGACAGGTTATATCAGGGGTTAGTGTTTTACTAATCAAATCTATTAACACTAGAAGAGCAGAGGGAGTCATTTTGACTCAATATGAATAAAACATTTTTAAAATCATGCCCTCCTACTTCTTTGACTAAATATGACTATTTAACACACGGGTGTAAGAATTTGTGTTATTAGCAGTTTTAAAGAATATGCTCCGATATTTTTACCCAAGACCTTCATAAACACAACCAAATAATGAGCATATATGAAATATATTTTAGACTGTTAGAATGTTTGAGTCAACTATATCTACAATATGTTCAGTCTATTCGTTGATACGATACAGTATAGTGTAGTACAGTAGGTGTCTACTTTAAATGTCTATCAGCCAAGCATGAGAGCCCAGACCCCAATCATCTTACTGTGGGAGGCATGATAAGAAAGCAAACTGATTCAGCTGTTACATAACCCAGCCATGCCAGTTGTCAGTCTTAGTGAAGGCTGAGACAGAGATGTTCATTCCCCCTGTGCACAGGACATGTCATGCTGGCTCACCTCTGGCCCCCAGCCCTGACCCCAAGCCCTACACAGGGTCATGATCTCTGTCCATCTCTACTTCTGGCTCTTTTTCATCCCCCCCTCTCTCTTATTCTGGGACACTTGTTCTATACCACCCCTTCCTCTCTTCTTTATGTCTGACTGCCCCCATGGCTCACTGTGACTTACCTCCTGGATTTTGAGCTGGGCTTTGACATTGGTTCCCTATGACAGCTTCTACCAAGCTACCAGGCCTTAGTGGACTGACTAATAGGCAGCTGTGTGTCTTCCTCTCAAAGCTGGTATTAGCAGAGCAAACCTGCGCAGAAGCATGCACATGCACACACACTATATAATTACTGTAAGTTTGAGGAGGCTTTGATGTGCCATCCAGGTGGCAGTGCCCATTCCCATGCCCAAGGCCTTGTCACATTGCCCACCCTTATACACCCACAGCCTATTGCCCAGTGCTTAAGATCGAAGATGCCAATTAACAAAGATCTGGGATCAGTTTACCCCCCAATACTAAGCTTGACCATGGGGGGACAACTTCTACGTTATTCCACCAGAGCAGCCATTTGAATGGCTCTATGATGAGGTCTGCAGATTATTCAGGTACTCGGCATAGCAGCTGGAAGCTGTAGATATTTTGGTGCGTAAGGCCGGCTGGTTGACAATTGGTCAGTGGTAAAAATATGTAATTTAACGCTAAACCGCCTCAGGTTGGATTGCTGTGGAAGTTACTATAAAGTCACAAAGGGATAAATGATAATACCAGAGAGAGAGTATCAAGGCACAAAGCGAGACCCAGATGCAGATGGTTGGAGTCTTACAATGTTTAATAATCCAAAGGGGTAGGCAAGAGAATGGTCTTGGACAGGCAAAAAGGTCAAAACCAGATCAGAGTCCAGAAGGTATAGAGTGGCAGACAGGCTCATGGTCAAGGCAGGCAGAAGGGTCAGCCAGGTGGGTAAAAAGTCCAGAAACATGCAAGGGTCAAAACCGGGAGGACTAGAAAAAGGAGAACGGGAAAAACACGCTGGTTGACTTGGCTAAACATACAAGACGAACTGGCACAGAGACAGGAAACGGGGATAAATACACTGGGGGAAATATGCGACACCTGGAGGGGGTGGAGACAATCACAGGAACAGGTGAAACAGATCAGGGCGTGACAGTACCCCCACCCCCCGGGACGCCACCTGGTGAACTACCTGGGCGCATACCTGGCTGACCGGGGTGTCACCGGTGGAAATGAGGGCTGGGTCCAAGATGTCTTTAGCCGGGACCCAGCACCTCTCTTCCGGGCCATAACCCTCCCAGTCAACCAGGTACTGGAAACCCCTGCCCCGTGGTCGAACCTTCAGGAGGCGTCTCACCGTATACGCTGGCTGGCCACCGATAATCCGGGGGGAGGGATAGGATGGGAGGGATGGAGACAGAAGACAAAGGACAGTGAGACACGGGCTTAATTCTAGACACATGGAAGGTAGGGTGAATACGGAGGGTGATGGGAAAATGACCAAAGAACCGGGGAGACAGCTTGCGGAACTCTACCCGAAGGGGCAGATCCCGAGTGGAAAGCCATATCCTCTGCCCAATGCGGTAGCGGGGAGCTGGGGTCCGGCGGCAGTCCGTTTGTCAACGATACCTGGAGTTGGTCTTGAGAATAGCCGCCCTGGCTCTTTTCCAGGTACGTCAACAGCAGCGGACAAACATCTGGGCCGAGGGTACGCTGACCTCCTGCTTTTGTTCCGGGAAGAGTGGAGGCTGATACCCCATGGAGCACTCAAAAGGGGAGAGTCCCATGGTAGAACTGGGAAGGGTGTTCCGGACATACTCCACCCAGACCAGTTGACGGCTCCAGGTAGTGGGGTTGATGAGACTAGGCACCTTAAGGTGGTCTCCAGGTCTTGGATGGCTTGCACCATTTGACCGTTAGTTTGGGGATGAAATCCGGATGACAGGCTGGCCGACCCAATAAGGGTGCAGAATGCCTTCCAGAACTGAGATGAGAACTGAGGACCCTGATCGGAGACCATGTCTACCAGGAGTCCATGGATCTGGAAGACATGCTGCACCATAAGCTTGGCCGTCTCCTTGGCAGAAGGTAGTTTGGGGAGAGGGATGAAATGGGAGGCCTTGGAGAACCGATTGACTACCGTCAGAATGACAGAGTTGCCATCAGATGGAGGGAGCCCAGTGACAAAGTCCAGAGATATATGAGACCAAGGACGATGAGGGACCGGTAGTGACTGAAGGAGGCCAGAAGGAGCTTGCCGTGGAGTCTTGTTCTGAGCACACACTGTGCACGCAGCGACGAACGCAGAGATGTCAGTTACCATTGTGGGCCACCAGAAACATTGTCGGAGGAAGGCTAGTGTATGACGGGACCCTGGATGACAGGTCAGCGTGTAGGAATGAGCCCATTCCAGGACCGGACTGGATTAGGGACAAACAGCCGGTTAGCTGGGCCCCCTTCAGGTCCAGGCTGGGAGTGTTGTGCCTCGCGGACCAGGTTCTGAATACCCCAATCCACAGTGGCAGCAAGGCATGAGGTAGGTAGAATGGTTTCAGAGGTCGAGGGTGTGGCAGAGGAACTGTATTGGTGGGAGAGTGGGCTTCACATTCTTTGAATATTGTATTGGTGGGCTTCACATTCTTTGACCCTGGGCGGCAGGAAATGGTGAAGTTAAATCTGGTGAATAGGAGGGCCCAACGGGCCTGCCTGGAGTTGAGGCGCTTGGCTGTACGGAGATATTCCAGATTTTTATGGTCGGTCCAAACCACGAATGGCTGTTCTGCTCCTTCCAGCCAGTGCCTCCACTCTTCCAACGCCATCTTCACCGCCAGGAGTTTTCGGTTGCCAACATCGTAGTTCCTTTCAGCAGGATTGAGACGATGGGACAGGAAGGCACAGGGATGAAGCTTCTGGTCCTGGGCAGATCGCTGGGACAGGATGGCCCCCACTCCAACATCTGAAGCATCCACTTCCACCACAAATTGACGCGAGGGGTCCGGATGGATGAGGATGGGTGCTGTTGTGAACCGATGCTTCAGGTCCACAAAGGCTTTGTCGACAGCTGAGACCATTTGAACGGTACCTTGGGAGAGGTGAGTGCCGAGAGGGGGGCCGCCAGGGTGCTGTAGTCCGGAATGAAACAGCGGTAGAAGTTTGCAAATCCAAGAAACCATTGCAACTGCACCCTGGACGTTGGTTGAGGCCAATCCACCACTGCTTTCACCTTTCCAGCATCCATCTGAACATTGCCCACAGCAATGACATATCCCAGGAAGGTGATTGTAGAGCGGTGGAACTCACACTTCTCGGCTTTCACGAACAGTTGGTTCTCCAGGAGGCGCTGAAGGACCTGTCTGACATGAAGAACATGTTCTTGTGCAGATCGGGGAAAAACCAGGATGTCGTCAAGGTACACGAACACAAACCGGTTTAGTATGTCCCGAAGCACATCATTGACCAAAGCCTGGAAAACAGCGGGACTAGAAAAAGGACAGTGGGACTAGAAAAAGGACTAGAAACAGGAGAATAGCAAAAGGAGTATGGGAAAAACACGCTGCTTGACTTGACTAAACATACAAGACAAACTGGCACAGAGAGACAGTAAACACAGGGATAAATACACTGGGGAAAATAAGTGACACCTGGAGGGGGTGGAGACAATCACAGGAACAGGTGAAATAGATCAGGGCGTGACAGAGAGAGAATGCATTTTGATAGTTTTAATGTTTCTGTATCACAGTGAACCCAAGTCACTGTCAACCCTAATTCTCACAAAGAAATCAAATCCCTGCGGTTTAATCCCTGGCTCTTAATTCTGAACAGAGTGGAGCACAGCCAGTGTGGAGTGGAGTGGCTCAACTTTTAATGCCAGTCTACTACTATTGTGAATGGTTGGTTTAAGGGTTTCAACCCTATAGCTGGCACAACAGGTTACTGCTACTCTGGACTCCAGTGGGGGGGGGGGTGTGTGAGTGAGAGAGAGAGAGTAAGTGAGAAGGGGGATAGTTCTCTCAGACCCTCTCCTCTGCGCTGAAACTGCTTGTTGTGCATTCATGTAAAAGCTATTGATTTCTTTTCTCGTAATTTCTCCAAAAGATCAATACATGTCCAGGACAATGTATGTGTTACACACAGCTGAAAAGAGAGTAACAAGGCTTTTGATGTCTTCTTTTTGGTATTTTTCCTTCTGAAACACCACTAATTCGTTTTTTAAATTTGGAACATAAACTGGAGTTGTGAACCTGATTTTCCCACCACCCGGCAGAGCTATTGTTGTGCCAGCTTTACATACCTTTACATAACGCAGAAAGACTTGATTGTTTCCATGACATATTTATATTCAACTTCGTTTTCATAACGCACCTTTATTGAGCGCTTACACAGCGGATTAAAAATCCAATTACACACAGGTTTAACAACCGTCAGTGTATTTATAGTCATTTTCCTCACATTACGAGTCCTGAACTGTGACTAAGTCCTTTAGCATTGTTATTGCTGTCAATAAAACTAGCTAGCTAAACTTTTAATTGCTGAAATTGCTTCCTATCCCTCAACGTCTTTTTATTGCGGACTCCGACAGACACTGTACCCCTGTTGATATTCCATCATATATAATTTCATTACTTTGTAAGCGCGACGGGTGAGCGCGATGGGGCGATAGTCATTTGGGCATGTCACCTTGTTTTCCTAGTGCACTAGGAAAACAAGGTGTCTTCTTAAAGCAAGTGGGGATTACAGCCTGGGACAGGGACAGGTTGAAGATGTTAGAGAAGATGCCCGCCAGGTGATCAGTACACACTCTGAGGACGTGGCCAGGGATGCCATATAGGCTTTGTGTGTATTCACTATTTTGAGAGTTTTCCTCATGTCAGCCTCGGAGTGCGAAAGCATCTGGTTGTGCAGAGCAGTGACAGTCTTCTTGGATGGCTTGGTATTGTCTGCCTCGAAGTGAGCATATAATGTGTTAAGCTCATCTGGGAGGGAGGCTTCAGTGGGCAGCTGGATTTGCC
The DNA here is from genome assembly GCF_002910315.2 of Salvelinus sp. IW2-2015. Lineage (NCBI taxonomy): Eukaryota > Metazoa > Chordata > Actinopteri > Salmoniformes > Salmonidae > Salvelinus > Salvelinus sp. IW2-2015. Next base: position 15,831,138 of record NC_036843.1, read on the forward strand.
TTTGTAGTCTGTGATAGTCTGTATTCCTTGCCACATGGTCCGCAAGTCTCAGTTCTCAAAAATCAATTCAAGTTTAAGTCGGTATTGTCTTTTGCATTCCTAATTGTTTTTCGGAGCTCGTACCTGCTTGCCATGGACGCGTCGCGGACCACCGAGTCATCGGGGTTCGTTCTGCTGACACTGATTGCTGCCGTACGGGCACTCAGCATTCTACGGATATCTCAGTTCATCCAGTGTTTTTGGTTGGGGTATGTCAGGATTGTTATAAACCTCTTAAGGATCAGCCCCTTTTTTTTGCCTAAAATGATATACCCAAATCTAACTGCCTGTAGGTCAGGCATTGAAGCAAGGATATGCATACTCTTGATAACATTTGAAAGGTAACACTTGTAGGAGAATATAACACATTAACACAAACCGATTGTATTTTTTTCCCACCATCTTTGAAATGCAAGAGGAAGGTCACACATTCAGCTAGGAAGTTTGATGTAGATGGTGTCCACAAGAGGGAAAGAGTATATGTGCAAAGTTTCAGACTGATAACTTCAAGAATGAGCAAGCTAAATGACATTTAGTATGAAGTCACCCAGGTGTCCTTCACCATTTGCCCAAATGTAGCCAAGTGGCCGAATTGGTAAATGGATACATTTTCAAGAACATAACTATAGAAAATATACAAAAATGCTATGCTAATAAAAAATACAAGTTTATGCACTCCCAGGAATGTCATACATAATGGATCATTAGCTTCCCTACATAAAATGTACTAACAGGAGACGTGACAAGAATGCTGATCCAATGTCTCCAAACACAGAAGTGAAATATTTAAATAAAGGTTCATTAAAAAATAAAAGTAAAAAATTGGTACACACACCACAGTGTTCTCCACTCTATATAATATGTGTTTATAGATGTGTTGTTGTTTATTTGATGTATTGCTAAAATAAAGGTTCAATAAAATAGGTACAGTGATCCCTCGCCACTTCGCGGTTCACTTATCGCGGATTCGCTATTTCGCGGATTTTCATAATGCATTTTTTTTTTTTTTTTGGTGCATTGTGCTCTGCATTCCGATTCGCTAAAAACTCACTCCCGCTTCTTGTATCAAAACATGCTACGAATTGTGCTATCATTTTGTCGTCTCGTGCAGTTATGTGTACGTACATAAAAGACGCACAGCCGCTGACCGATGCAGAGCTGGCAGAAATGACAAAGCCACAAAGCGACGATGAAAGAGAAGAGGGAGAAGAGGACACGAGAGATGAGGAGGAAGGACTAACGCTTGGTCGCTTAGCAACCATGGTGCGAATGGCCACTGAACTTAAGCGAGTAGCTGAGGAATGGGACCCTTTGATGAGCCGTTCATTACAGTTCTCCAACGTAATCGATGGTGGCATGTCGGTGTACAAGGATCTTTTTGCAAAGAAGAAAAAAGAGCGACAACAGCTGCCTATCACTATGTTCTTCTCCCGAACAAACACACCTGCACCGCGGGCTTCAGAAGAAGAGAACACTGCAGAGCGCAGTCAGGATGCAGCGGCCCAGTCTGAAGAGCAGTGAAACGGCCTACACGTGAGTCACTGTATTTGTATACATGTAATAGTTGCTAATTGTAAAAAAAAAAAAAAGTTTTCTATTTCGCGGATTTCACTTATCGCGGGTCATTTTCGGAACGTAACCCCTGCGATAAACGAGGGATTACTGTAATAAACTTGAGTTCTTACTGATTTTGTTTTATATCTTCAATAGTGGTAAAGACTGACTTCAAAGAAACCACATTCAAGTCCTCCATCCCCCACTTAGTCTGACTGCTGCTCTCTCTGGCTCCACAACAAACCCCCGCCCGGGCATCTAGAGGTGTGAATACCCAGCCAGCCTACAAGTAGAGGATGGTAAGTGCTCTACAGCAGAAAGAGACTTGGGACTTGGGACCAGCAGCACAATCTTGTGTAGAGGGTGTTCTAAATACTGTAATTGTAAATAGTGTGTACATTTATTTATAAATGTTTTACTTTGTGTGTGGTTTGTGGTGTGTTCACTTATGACATTAGATCAGTGTTGGCTGCTAACTTGACCCTTATCTTAACTAGGCAAGTCAGTACAAATTCTTATTTACAATGACGCCTACCCCGGTCAAACCCGGATGACACTGGGCCAATTGTGCGCCGCCCTATGGGACTCCCAATCATGGCTGGATTCGAACCAGGTACTGCAGTGTGTTAGACCACTGCGCCAGTCGGGAGCCCAGTGTGTATTATATGTTGACTTTGACATGTTGTGGCTTTCGGATTTACAATATAATATAAATATAAAGACTGTTATTTCACTTACCAATCTAAGGTAACGTTAGCGTCCTCTCCATTAGCTGTTAACTCACAGATATGCATAACACGCTTCAACATATTCTTGCATAAATGTCCAAACGGGTCTAGCCTCCTAGCACGCAAGGTTAGCTGAAAGATTGTGTGATGGACAAAGGGTTTCCACCTACTCTTGTAAAGCACAGCTCATTAGCTATCTAGCTAGCTTGGTTTCAAAACGATAGGTGGTAATTTGACAAAGACACAGTCAATCAAGTGAACACCACCCGTGTCATCTGCGCGCAGAGATGCCGTATGATCCTGGCTAAAATTGGCTTTCCAGTGTATATACTGAATGCAGAATGATATAGAAAAGACTGGTTTCTTTTAGAGTGTCTGAGGAATAAATAGGAACGTAATTTGACTGGTTGAAACAACGTTTAGCGTTAGATTTTCACAGATTTCTTTCTTTGCAAGTTGAACTAGTGGCAATACAAAATCGATTGTGCATGCTATATGGACCTTTTTAGGATATGAAAAAGGATTTTATCTAACAAAACTACACTACTTGTTATCTCTGGGACCCTTAGGATGACAAATCAGAGCAAGATTTCAGAATGTAAGTAAATCATTTATCCTTCAGATGTGAATGTATCAAACCTGTCGCAGTTTTGTTGTTGTGCACTCTCCTCAAACAATAGCACAGTATTTTTTTGCTGTAATAGCTACTGTAAATTGGACAATACAGTTAGACAGTATTGAGTAACCTGGAAAAAGGTGCCCATTTCAAACGGCCTCGTACTCAATTCTTGCTCGTACAATATGCATATTATTATTACTATTGGATAGAAAACACTCTCTAGTTTCTAAAACCGTTTGAATTATTTCTCTAAGTGAAACAGAACTCCTTCTGCAGCCCACTTCCTATCCGGTAGTGAGATTTCTGAAAGCGAGGTCTCTGTTCAAGAGCTTGCCTATAAATGGGCATGTCACTTAGGACTATACATACACGTCATACACCTTCCCCTGGATGTCAAGAGGAAGTGAGAGCAGAAATGAGTTGATTATCTTGTTCTGAGGTGGAATACATCATCTTGGAATGAGGGGTCCGCCATTTTTCTTTTTTTTGAAAGCGCGAAGTTGGACCTGGAATCGCCTTCTGGAAAGCTGTCGTTATGGGCCAATACAATCTCCGGCTTAGATTTTATTTGATACATGTCACAATATCATCCTAAAGTTAGTTTTTTCAATATAGTTTTATTATATTATTGAAATTTATTCGGGACTTTAGGCGTGTTGCGTTGTATGACTTTGTTCACGAAGGAGAGGTTAGCGCCGCATGGCCAGTGTGCTTGCTAATTCAAGAGGGAAAGAGTTCGTTCTGAATCCAAACAAAGACGGTTCTGGACAGCCAGAGAAAATACAGACACCAACGTCAACAACTAATTACACATCATAAAACATTTCAGAGAAATATATGGTGGATAGCTAATGAAAGAGAAAGATCTTGTGAATAGAGCCAATATTTCCGATTTTTGAAGTGTTTTACAGCGAAAACACAATATATCGTCATATTAGCTTACTACAATAGCTAACATCACAACAGCATTGGCTCAAGGCAAACGGTAGCATAGCACAGTTCGACAGATATATGAAAAAGCATCCCAAATTGGGTCCTTATCTTTGTTGATCTTCCATCAGAATGTTCTCCAAGGGGTCCTTTGTTCAGAAATGTCTTTATTTCGATCCAGAACGAACAATTTCCCTCTTGAATTAGCAATGGAGCAGTTCTGGCAGTGCGACGCTAACTCTCCATCTTGAAAAATTATTGCGTCGCATCACGTCTAAAGTCCAGAATACATTTCAATAATATATTAAACTATATTGAAATAACATACTTTAGGATGATATTGTGACATGTATCAATATAAATCGAAGCCAGAGATCATATTCACTTTACAGAGTGTTTTCCAGGAGCCGAGTCCAGGTCCTACTTCGCGCCCAGAAAAAAAAAATAAAGTGCGCACACCTCACTCCAAGAGGTTGTGTTCAATCCCAGGACGAGATAATCAAGTCATTTCTGCTCTCACTTCCGACATGACACCCAGAGGAAGGCGTATGACGTGTTTCTACAGTCCTAAGTGACATGCCCTTTTTATAGACAAGGGCTTGAAGAGCGACATCGATTTGGAAATCTCACTTCCGGATAGGAAATGGGCTGTAAAAATAGGTTCTGTTCCACTTAGAGAAATATTAAAACGGTTTTAGAAACTAGAGACTGTTTTCTATCCAATAGTAATAATAATATGTATATTGTAAGAGCAAAAATTGATTAAGAGGCCGTTTGAAAATTTGCACATATTTTCCAGTTTTTCAATACGCCCCCTGCAGCCATAACAAGTTAAGGCAAAAATAAAAAAGCAAGTCGAGCAGGAACTGACAAGACGCGCACCCTCCTCAGCAACCCCATCTCACATTATGTGTGTGTGTGGTGTGGCACAGGTCATAGCTATTGTCATCATGGAATGATATCATCACCTTTCCAGAGACTGAAGTAGCGATCGCCACAGAATTCACAACAGCTAAGCTAGAATGGCTTACTAGTCTTGACACTTTAGAGTGCTGATGGAAGCATGTTATCAAGTCCCAGTGGGATTGGATCATTCCATGAGCATTCTGTAAACAATAACGTATTGTTATTGGATGACAGTATAAGCGCATGCTATATTTGTGTTGAATCTACAATATACAGTAGATACAACTTATACTCTCCTGAAGCTCCTTAGTGTATCTACATGTATCTAAGTGGGTTTGATCCAAAACAAGCTCTTGAAAAGGTCTTCTTCCATTCCCGATCTGCATTACGCACACACACACACACACACACACACACACACACACACACACACACACACACACACACACACACACAACACCACACACACACACACACACACACCACACACACAACACACACACAACACATTACACACACACACACACCACAACAAGCAGGGCAGGGGTTCTAACTCTGTCTTCAGTAATTAAACCCTAGAGGGAGTTGCTGATATTGAGACCTTATTAAAATTAAGTCATATTTCCAGCCAGCAAGCGCTATCTCTCCTCCCAGCTGAGGAACAATTCATTTCTTTCTGAGCCATGCTTTTTAGATACATTCATGAAAAAGAGATTTACTCTCTCATTTTCAATATTATTTAGGGCTTGTTTAGATTGATGCAATGATGCACTCTAAATGCATACCTTAGAGACCTGTCTCCTAATAGATGCTCTTAATTGCTCTGTTAGTTGTAATTATTGACCAATGCATTGAGATCCCCTCAACACTCATTCAATGGCCACAGCTCAACAGCCCAGCCGTGATTTCTTTGGTGCAGCAAGCCGAGCATGAATCAATTAGAAAACGGAGAGCAGAGTGCTAGTCAACCGCTTTGGGTTGTAACGAAGAAAGATACATTTACATTACATTTAAGTCATTTAGCAGACGCTCTTATCCAGAGCGACTTACAAATTGGTGCATTCACCTTATGATATCCAGTGGAACAACCACTTTACAATAGTGCATCTAACTCTTTTAAGGGGGGGGGTTAGAAGGATTACTTTATCCTATCCTAGGTATTCCTTAAAGAGGTGGGGTTTCAGGTGTCTCCGGAAGGTGGTGATTGACTCCGCTGACCTGGCGTCGTGAGGGAGTGAGATAGAAGATAGAAGATGAGGGAGATAGAAACATGTTACAGCAGAATTCAGCCACAGTTGAAAGTGTGTGTCTGCGTGTGTGTGTTGGGGTCTGGTGCAAAGGAAGGATGCTGTTGGCGTAGACACAAACATTCAGGCATACAGTTTGCTTGTTATGTATACATGTATAAAGCAGAGAAATGCTTACTTACAAGCCCTTAACCAATAATGCAGTTTTAAGAAAATACCTAAAAACGTACGAGATAACAAATATAGCCCTACAATAAAGAGGAGGAGAATCTGCACCAGAAAGAGGTCAGAAGGAGGAGAATCTGCACCAAATTGAGGTTAGGAGGAGAATCTGCAACAGAAAGAGGAGAAAATGCCTCAGAAAAAGGTCAGAAGGAGTAGAATCTGCACCAGAAAAAGGTCAGAAGGAGGAGAATCTGCACCAGAAAGACATCAGAAAGAGGACAATTGCACCAGAAAGACGTCAAAAGGAGGAGGATCTGCACCAGATAGAGGTCAGTTGGAGGAGAATCTACACCAGAAACTGGTCAGAAGGAAGAGAATCTGAACCAGGAAAGAGGTCAGAAGGAGAGAATCAGCACCAGAAAAGAGGAGAATCTGCAACCAGAAAGAGATCAGGAGAGAAATCTCTGCACCAAATTGAAGGTTAGGAGTTGAATCTGCAACAGAAAGAGGGGAATCTGCCTCAGAAAGTGTTCAGAAAGAGTAGAATCTGCCCAGAAAGAGATTCAGAGGAGAAAATCTGCACCAGAATGAGGTCAGAAGGAGAAGAATCTGCACCAGAAAGAGGCAGTAGCAGGATAATCTGAACCTGAAAGACGTCAGGAGATTCTGGCACCAGAAAGACATCAAGAAAGAGGAAAATTGCAGCCAGAAAGACGTCAGGAGGAGGGGAATCTGCACCAGAAAAGAAGGTGAATCTGCATCAGAAAGAGTTTAGAAAGGAGAAAACAATGTCCCAGAAAGAAGGTCAGAAGTAGAGAAAATTCGCGACCAAATTGAGGTTAGGAGGAGAATCTGGCAACAGAAAAGGAGAATCTGCCTCAGAGAAAAGGTTAGGGAGTAGAATCTGCAACCAGAAAGATGTCAAAGGAGGAGGATCTGCACCAGATAGAGGTCAGTTGGAAGGAGAATCCTACAACCAGGAAACTGGTCAGCAAGGAAAAGAGAATCTGACCCAGAAAGAAGGTCAGAAGGAGAGAATCACGCACCAGAAAGAGGAGAGATCTTCACAGAAAGAGATCAGGAAGGAGAACTGCACCAAATTGAGGTTAGGAGGTTGAATCTGACACAGAAAGAGTGTCAGAAGGAGGAGAAACTGCCCCAGAAAGAGAGTCACGAAATTGAGAATTCTGGCGCACAGAACAGGTAATAGGAGGAGACCCCTGCAAACTCAGAAACACGTTCAGGAGCAGGGGAATATGCACCAGAAAGAGATCAGAAAGGGAAGTGAGATTCTGCACCAGAATGAATGGTCAGGAGAATGAATTTTTTTTTACAAGAAAGACGTCAGGAGGAGAGATATCTTGCATCAGAAATGTTATGTTGAATTCTTGCATCAGAAAGAGTTTTAGAAGGTAGAAAGACATGTCCCAGAAAAGAGGTCAGAAGGAGGAGAATCTGCACAAATTGAGGTTAGGATAGGTTGAATCTGCCAACAGAAAGAAGGGGAATCTGCCTCAGAAAGTGGTCAGAAAAGGAGTAGAAATCTGCACCAGAAAGAATTCAGAAGGAGAAAATTGCACCAGAATGAGGTCAGAGGAGAAATTCTGCAACCAGCAAGAGGTCAGTAAGCAGGAATAATCATGACCTGAAAGAAATACGTTCAGGAGAAATCTGTTCAAACAGAAAACCAACGCAGAAACGACATCAGAAAAGAATTGGCCACCAGGAGCGTAGAAAGACGTCAAGAAGGTAGGAGGAATCTTTTCCTGCCAAAAACCAAGCAAAAAGGAAAGAAACGAGCACACCCTGCAAATAAGGTCAGTTGGAGGAGAAGATCCAACCGGAAAAGAGGGTAAGGAATAAGAATGATCCTGGCTGCACACGGAAAGAAGTCAAAGTAGGTAGGAATTCTGCACCAAGAAACGGTACAGAAATTGAGAATCCTTTCCGCCAGACAGGTTAACAAGGAAGGAGGAGACAATAACACTAGTCTGGCTAATCCAGAACACAATACGTCCAGAGCAGGGCGGGAAATCTGCGTGCACGACAGAAAGAGATCAGAAGGAGGGGAATTTTGCAACCAGAATTGAGGTCGCGAAAATTTTCAATCTTTGACAGAGAAAGCACTCAGGAGGAGGGGATGAATTTCTGTGCACCATGAGAACGTTCAGAATAGAGGTGAA
>NC_036843.1:15839608-15925542 GCF_002910315.2 Salvelinus sp. IW2-2015
AAGTATCCCGTGACTACCAGAGACCAGAGACATCCTCCAAAGGACAGAGGACTCGGGTCGTCGATACGGCCTTCCATCTACCACCAACCTACTGAAGCGCAGCTCAGAGTAAATATGTATTGCATTTTCCTTGTCAAATGGGCGGTATTTAGAATGCATAAGAAACTATATTTACGAGAGCACAGCTTTTGCCCTGTTCCGAATCTCCCGCTCTTTCACTAAAATCCCGGCCCTTCCCTTTGTGTAACAAGCTGTCATATCTATTCCGCCCGCTAGGGACGTTTTCGGTATGACGTAATTTGTGATCAAGTTATGATTTAATTGTATATGTGTGATTCTGTGTGATTAGTTAGGTATTTAGTAAATAAATAATTAAACCCAATTTTGTATTGCTGATTCAACTTGTTAGCCAGGATTCTTGCAGACAATCAAGGACTTACAACTTTCAGATGAGACTGAATAAAATGACGATTAATGTGACTGTTATTTAGTAAAATATTACAAAATCTTTAAGAGTTTATTCGAAAGATAACAGCTCTATAAATATTCTTTCGTGGTGTCCCTCTCTAGTTAATTAATATTTACATGATTAGTTCAATCAGGTAATATTGATACCGGAGAAATTATTTTATAGAATAGCATGTCATAGCAATCAATCTGGCATAGTCAAAGACACGACACCATCTAATCCAGGGTTTTGTCACTGTCGTCCATCTTGTTACACCGCCGTGTTCCCTGCCAGTTACTATCTAACCCAGGGTTTTGTCACTGTCGTCCATCTTGTTACACCGCCGTGTTCCCTGCCAGTTACTATCTAACCCAGGGTTTTGTCATAGTCATCCATCCGGGACTGACAGAAAGGTACATAGATCTAAAGACTGTAGAACCCTAATTGAGACTAATACCCATCGAGCACATCTCGGACAGTTATTGCAAAACTAAGCAAAAATTCCATAATGATGGATAAGAAATCCACTGCAATATCGGTAATCTAAATAGGAAATTATTCATTCAAGAGTGGTTGGCTCATGGCTTTGAGGAATTATGTAAATAACCCCAAGAACAGTGATAGCAGAAGCTCAGTAGCACTCTGGCCAACTCATCCTCTCATTCCCCAGGTTTATTACAGACTTTCTCTGCAGTGTGTCTGTGGGACCTGTTCTGCTCCCTCCTGCACATCTCTACACAGCACATCTCTACACAGCACATCTCTACACAGCACATCTCTACACAGTACATCTCTACACAGCACATCTCTACACAGCACATCTCTACACAGCACATCTCTACACAGCACATCTCTACACAGTACATCTCTACACAGCACATCTCTACACAGTACATCTCTACACAGCACATCTCTACAAGCCTCTGGCACCGGTGACCAAACAAATAACGCATAATACCAGAGTGGAATCTGGAGATTTTCGGTTGCTCAGGGCAACCCGGGTCCACGCAAATGAGTCCCATGACAATAGCTCTGGGAACAATCTAATCAGCTAATTATGGAAAAGCTTATCTTCAGTGGCGGGCAGAGGAGAGGAGGCCTAGAGAAGACTTGAAGTGGGTAATTACAGCAGTAGGGACAGAGCAGGTCAGTGGATGGGCTGGTCGCATGGTGATGGAGGGTTACAGGGATGAGACTTGTTAACAACACACTGTATGCCTGTTTATAGGAGGGACTAAGGGTGGGTGGGTTTGGAGAGCAAAGCAGATCAACAGTGGTGTTTTTTCCTAGGATAAGAGAAACCTTGCTGCTCTTTCCTCATTAGTCTCTCTCTACCTCCCTCTCCTCCACTTCACCCACTCCATCTCTATCACCAATGTTGAGCCCTAATTGGATTCAAAGGCAAATTCAAGGGCGGAGAGGAGTGTGTGTGGGGGGTTGCATACTGTATGCACTCCAAAAGCATAAATGAATGTATTTTAAACGAGCCACGCCAACCATATTATGATGCTATGCTCTCTGGGTGGTTATTGTTCCGCAAGCCAACATATCCTGACGTCGCTTCGGTTTAGCCAAGCCGTAAATTGAGGGGTTCTCTCATTCTTAAGCGCATCTTGGGGGGCATGTAAATATTCATTACCTTAGCATCCTCTCCTTGTCTCCTTCCCATCATCCCTAACCATAGATCTAGGATCAGATGAAACTTCCCCAATTCCCACATTTTAAGCATTAGAACGATGAAATACATATCTGATCCCCTATCAGCGGTTAGGGACAACATCTTCCCGTTTCGTAACAGCACCTACCAGCAGCTCCAGGAGGACCTCTTTCTCAATGGTGGTGTCCTGTCCCTCTGCCAGCTCTGGTAACAGACATAGGTACGAGGCCACCCGGTGGAGAGTGTTGGGACTGTAGGGAGAAAAAACTACTTCAGCATATTTTACATTATGAACTATGAACTTCCAATTCATATGTATTTTCTTTGAGCATCATGGTTATATTTTTGCAACGCTCTTCTATTGAAATAAATATATGAAATGAAGACCCAAGGGTAGAAATGCACATTCCAGAGAATATATTACCGTGCAGTGCAGATGATTTGAGGAAAATGATCCTCTTTCAAAGTCACTACCTTTCATCTGACAATATGAAAAGTGTCCCATTCACCTAAGACACAGATACTTTCTTAAGTCCTGTGCTTGTAAGCATTGCGATGTACTGTACGCTAGTCCTCGTGTTTTCCTACTCTGCCCTGCTAACTAAGGCCACTGCAGTCCTGCACTGTCAGCATGGTGTGTACAGGGGCTGGGGCCGCATCAATGCGACGGGATTATGAAAATCCAACCGCATCTCCATTTCTCAGAGCTGAATCAGAGGGTTGAGAGGCTGCTGTCTGAATAGAAGGCTGTTTTAATCAGACAGATGTGACATGTGCCACCATGACACAGACAGGGGTTGGTATAGAGAGACACTGTCTGTGACAGAGTCCTATTCAGACAGACCGGGACACGTGTCATTGTAAGCAGCAGTGTGGCCAGACTCGTGATGCCATGTGTAGTTTGACCACATGGGTCTGGGGTTTTGCTGACCAGGCAGTTGGTCTGTCTAGGGACTGGCATGGGTCACGTTGCTGGACTGTACTCCATGACAAAGCTAAAATAGCTGCTTCCATTGAGTTGTTAGGGAGATGAGGCTAGACGGCAGGATAGATCTGAGAGCTGTTACTTTTTGTTAGGGCCATGAGCCCACTAGCCTGCCTAATTGTAATTTTATCTCCATCAAATCTCTAGCCAGACAACACGCAATGAGGAGTTCTTAAAACAGAAAGAGAAAAATACTGTGTGTGTTAGGAAAATGTGGCGGCGGACATTTGACCGGCAGCATTTAAATTTACTGGACATTTTATACATTTACTGGACCCATATGCATTGGATACGTAACCTGATCTGGGTGTCCACCCACCGAGCTCAGAATGACAGAAATCACATTTAGATTATGCTAATTCATATTAAAAGAACATGCCATTTGAGGATACAAGGATATGCGGTCCTTCTTACCGAATTCTGATGCCCACTTTGAATACGTTAGAATAACTGTCCACATGTACTTTTCCTCAGCCAACATGACTAGTAATGAACAGCAAAATCACTAGCCTGTCAATCTACTATCCCCCATAGTAGAAAAGTTTAACTACTTTATTGGTTAGCTTGTCGAGAAATAAATAGCCTATTTAAACTGACACTGGGACAGTTGTGGGACGATAGATCACAAATTCATAAAACCAGTAGGCCTAGGCTACATAAAAAAATTAATCTATGAGTCTGATGCAACAGATCAGAACGCATCGCTGAAAATGTTGATGAACTATTATTTCTTCACATTACACAGTGCATTCGGAAAGTACTCAGTACTCCTTTTCACATTATTCTACGTTACAGCCTTATTCTATAATGGAGTAAATTAAACTATTTCCTCATCAATTTACACACAATACTCCATAATGACAAAGCAAAAACAAGTTAAGAATTGTTTGCAAATTTATTACAAGTAAAAAACAGAAATACAATAAGTATTCAGATCTTTTGCTAAGGTGCATCCTGTTTCCAATGATCATCCTTGAAATGTTTTTACAACTTGGAGTCTGTGGTAAATTCGATTGATCAAACATGATTTGGAAAGGCACATACCTGTCTATATAAGGTCCCACCGTTAACAGTGGATGTCAGAGCAAAAACCAAGCCATGAAGTCGAAGAAATTGTCCATAGAGCTTAGAGACACTATTGTGTCGAGGCACAGATCTGGGGAAGGGTACAAAAAATATCTGCAGCACTGAAGGTCCCTAAGAACACAGTGCCCTCAATCATTCTTAAATGGAAGAAGTTTGGAACCACCAAGACTCTTCCTAAAGCTCGCCGCTCGGCCAAACTGAGCAATCGGGGGAGAAGGGAGGTGACCAAGAATCCGATGGTCACTCTGACAGAGCTCCAGAGTGCTTCTGTGGAGATGGGAGAACCTTCCAGAAGGACAACCATCGCTGTAGCACTCCACCAATCAGGCCTTTATGATAAAGTGGCCAAATGAAGCCAGTCCTCAGTAAAAGGCACATGACAGCCCGCTTGGAGTTTGCCAAAAGGCTACCCAAAGGACTCTCTTCAGGACTCTCTTCAGGAATCTCTTCCCAAAGGACTCTCTTCCCAAAGGACTCTCTTCCCAAAGGACTCTCTTCCCAAAGGACTCTCTTCCCAAAGGACTCTCTTCAGACCAGAGAAACAAGATTATCTGGTCTGAAGAAACCAAGATTGAACTCTTTGGCCTAAATGCCAAGCGTCACATCTGGAGGAAACCTGGCACCATCCCTATGGTGAAGCATGGTGGAGCGGCAGGTAGCCTAGTGGTTAGAGCGTTGGACTAGTAACCGAAAGGTTGCAAGATCGACTCCCCAAGCTGACAAGGTACAAATCTGTTGTTCTGCCCCTGAACAAGGCAGTTAACCCACTGTTCCTAGGCCGTCATTGAAAATAAGAATTTGTTCTTAACTTCTCTAGGGTAGGGGGCAGCATTTGGAATTTTGGATGAAAAGCATGCCCAAATTAAACTGCCTGCGTCTCGGGCCCAGAAGATATGATATGCATATAACTGGTAGATTTGGATAGAAAACACTCTAGTTTCCAAAACTGTTAAAATAGTGTCTGTGAGTATAACAGAATTGATTTGGCAGGCGAAAACCTGAGAAAAATCCATTCGGGAAGTAGTTTTTTTTTTGGTTTTGTAGTTTTCTATTCAATGCCATTACAGTATCCATTGACTTAGGACTCAAATTGCAGTTTCTATGCCTTCCACCAGATGTTAACAATCTTTAGAAATTGTTTCAGGCTTGTATTCTGAAAAATGAGGAAGTAAAGCAGTCTGAATGAGTGGACCCTAAAGTGTCACAGAGCTTTTTCATTTTTATTTCACCTTTATTTAACCAGGTAGGCAAATTGAGAACACGTTCTCATTTACAATTGCGACCTGGCCAAGATAAAGCAAAGCAGTTCGACACATACAAGAAAACACTAGTTTACACATGCGAGGTAAGAACAAACATACAGTCAATAATAAGTGAAAAATAAGTCTTAATATCCAATGTGAGCAAGTGAGGTGAGATAAGGGAGGTGAAGGCAAACAAATATATATATAAATAAAAATATAAAAAAGGCCATGGTGGCGAAGGAAATACAATATACCAAGTAAAAAAAAATAAAAAACACAGGAATGGTTGGTTTGCAGTGGAAGAAGTGTAAAGTAGAGAATAGAAATAATGGGGTGCAAAGGAGCAAAATAAATAAATAAATATCCAGTAGGTAAAGAGGTAGTTGTTTGGCTAAATTATAGATGGGCTATGTACAGGTGCAGTAATCTATGAGCTGCTCTGACAGCTGGTGCTTAAAGCTAGTGAGGGAGATAAGTGTTTCCAGTTTCAGAGATTTTGTAGTTCGTTCCAGTCATTGGCAGCAGAGAACTGGAGGAGAGGCGGCCAAAGGAAGAATTGGTTTTGGGGTGACCAAGAGAGATATACCTGCTGAGCGCGTGCTACAGGTGGTGCTGCTATGGTGACCAGCGAGCTGAGATAAGGGGGGACTTTACCTAGCAGGGTCTTGTAGATGACCTGGAGCCAGTGGGTTTGGCGACGAGTATGAAGCGAGGGCCAGCCAACGAGAGTGTACAGGTCGCAGTGGTGGGTAGTATATGGGCTTTGGTGACAAAACGGATGGCACTGTGATAAGCTGCATCCAATTTATTGAGTAGGGTTTTGGAGGCTATTTTGTAAATGACATCACCGAAGTCGAGGATTGGTAGGATGGTCAGTTTTACAAGGGTATGTTTGGCAGCATGAGTGAAGGATGCTTTGTTGCGGAATAGGAAGCCAATTCTAGATTTAACTTTGGTTGGAGATGTTTGATGTGAGTCTGGAAGGAGAGTTTACAGTCTAACCAGACACCTAGGTATTTGTAGTTGTCCACATATTCTAAGTCAGAGCCGTCCAGAGTAGTGATGTTGGACAGGCGGGCAGGTGCAGGCAGCGATCGGTTGAAGAGCATGCATTTAGTTTTACTTGTATTTAAGAGCAATTGGAGGCACGGAAGGAGAGTTGTATGGCATTGAAGCTCGCCTGGAGGGTTGTTAACACAGTGTCAAAAGAAGGGCCAGAAGTATACAGAATAGTGTCGTCTGCGTAGAGGTGGATCAGAGAATCACCAGCAGCAAGAGCGACATCATTGATGTATACAGAGAAGAGAGTCGGTCCAAGAATTGAACCCTGTGGCACCCCCATAGAGACTGCCAGAGGCCCGGACAACAGACCCTCCGATTTGACACACTGAACTCGATCAGAGAAGTAGTTGGTGAACCAGGCGAGGCAATCATTAGAGAAACCAAGGCTGTCGAGTCTGCCGATGAGGATGTGGTGATTGACAGAGTCAAAAGCCTTGGCCAGGTCAATGAATACGCGCTGCACAGTATTGTTTCCTATCGATGGCGGTTAAGATATCGTTTATGACCTTGAGCGTGGCTGAGGTGCACCCATGACCAGCTCTGAAACCAGATTGCATAGCGGAGAAGGTATGGTGGGATTCGAAATGGTCGGTAATCTGTTTGTTGACTTGGCTTTCGAAGACCTTAGAAAGGCAGGGTAGGATAGAATATAGGTCTGTAGCTGTCAGGGTCAAGAGTGTCCCCCCCTTTGAAGAGGGGGATAACCGCAGCTGCTTTCCAATCTTTGGGAATCTCAGACGACACGAGAAGAGAGGTTGAAAAGGCTAGTAATAGGGGGTGGCAACAATTTCAGCAGATATGTTTTAGAAAGAAAGGGTCCAGATTATTCTAGGCCCGGCTGATTTGTAAGGGTCCAGATTTTGCAGCTCTTTCAGAACATCAGCTGACTGTATTTGGGAGAAAGAGAAATGGGGAAGGCTTGGGCGAGTAGCAGAGTGGAGGGCAGTGCTGTTGACCGGGTAGGGGTAGCCAGGTGGAAAGCATGGCCAGCCGTAGAAAAATGCTTATTGAAATCTCAATTATAGTGGATTTGTCGGTGGTGACAGTGTTTCCTATCTCAGTGCAGTTGGAAGCTGGGAGGAGGTGTTCTTATTCTCCATGGACTTTACAGTGTCCCAGAACTTTTTTGAATTTGTGTTGCAGGAAGCAAATTTCTGCTTGAAAAAGCTAGCCTTGGCTTTTCTAACTGCCTGTGTATATTGGTTTCTAGCTTCCCTGAAAAGTTGCATATCACGGGGGCTGTTCGATGCTAATGCAGAACGCCATAGGATGTTTTTCTGTTGGTTAAGGGCAGTCAGGTCAGGAGAGAACCAAGGGCTATATATGTTCCTGGTTCTAAATTCTTTGAATGTGGCATGCTTATTCAAGATGGTGAGGAAGGCATTTAAAAAAAAATATCCAGGCATCCTCTACTGACGGGATGAGATCAATATCCTTCCAGGATACCTCGGCCAGGTCGATTAGAAAGGCCTGCTCGCTGAGTGTTTCAGGGAGCGTTTGACAGTGATGAGTGGAGGTCGTTTGACCGCTGACCCATTACGGATGCAGGCAATGAGGCAGTGATCGCTTGAGATCTTGGTTGAAAACAGCAGAGGTGTATTTGGAGGGCAAGTTGGTTAGGATGATATCTATGCAGGGTACCCGTGTTTCGGAATTGGGGTGGTACCTGGTAGGTTCATTGATAATTTGTGTGAGATTGAGGGCATCAAGCTTAGATTGTAGATGGCTGGGGTGTTAAGCAGTTCAAATTTAGGTGGCGCCTAGCAGCACGAGCTCTGAAGATAGATGGGGGGCAATCAGTTCACATATGGTGTCCAGAGCACAGCTGGGGCAGAGGGTGGTCTATAGCAGGCGGCAACGGGTGAGAGACTTGTTTTTAGAGAGGTGGATTTTTAAAAGTAGAAGTTCAAATTGTTTGGGAACAGACCTGGATAGTAAAACAGAACTCTGCAGGCAATCTTTGCAGTAGATTGCAACACCGCCCCTTTGGCCGTTCTATCTTGTCTGAAAATCTTGTAGTTGGGGTGAAAATGTCAGAATTTTTGGTGGTCTTTCTAAGCCAGAGTCAGACACGGCTAAAACATCCGGTTGGCAGAGTGTGCTAAAAGCAGTGAACAAAACAAACTTAGGGAGGAGGCTTTCTAATGTTAACATGCATGAAACCAAGGCTATTACGGTTACAGAAGTCATCAAAAGAGAGCGCCTGGGGAATAGGAGTGGCAGCTAGGTACTGCAGGGCCTGGATTCACCTCTACATCACCAGAGGAACAGAGGAGGAGTAGGATAAGGGTACGGCTAAAAGCTATGAGAATTGGTCGTCTAGAACGTCTAGAACAGAGAGTAAAAGGACGTTTCTGGGGGCGATAAAATAGCTTCAAGGAATAATGTACAGACAAAGGTATGGTAGGATGTGAATACAGTGGAGGTAAACCTAGGTATTGAGTGATGATGAGAGAGATATTGTCTCTAGAAACATCATTGAAACCAGGTGATGTCACCGCATATGTGGGTAGTGGAAGTGAAAGGTTGGATATGGTATAGTGAGCAGGGCTAGAGGCTCTACAGTGAAATAAGCCAATAAACACTAACCAGAACAGCAATGGACAAGGCATATTTACATTAAGGAGAGGCATGCTTAATCGAGTGATCAATAAGGGTCCAGTGAGTAGAGGTTGGTTGGGGTCACGGCGATCCAGACAGCTGGCCGGGTAGATGGCTATCGGTAGCAAGATAGCATAGGATGGAGGTCTATTTTTAGACACCTCGTGCGTTTCCGTCGGTAGATTAGTGGGGTTCCGTGTGGTAGAGGGGATCAATCCAATTGGCAAAATAGATATAGTGACCCAAGAAAAAAAAAATTGTCCGATATACTTATTCAGATAGCAGCCGATAAGACAGCTAACGATTAGCGGGCCCCAGATGAGCGTTCAGGTAACGTCGCGACGGAGGTGCCAGTTGGATAACTCCCTCGGGCAGATAACGTCCGCAGTCAGTCGTGAAGGCCCGGTGGGGCTCCGTATCTGCAGCAAAAAAAAAAAAAAACGGGTCCGGATAGGTGACTGTAGCCCAGGAATGGCTGATGGAACTCCTCCGCTGGCTAGCTCCGGAATGATTTAAGTTTGCTCCGGGATCGACGTAAGCCAATAGTCACACGGTTTGCAGCTAGCTAGCTGCGAACTCAAGGTGCAAATGTCCAGAGCCTGCGGCTGAAATCCGGGGAAACTGAGAGAAAAAAAAGGCCCGGTATGCTCCGGTCCAAGTCGCGTTGCACAAAAGTGCCGGTAGATTATCGAGCTAAAGGAATAGCTGATGACCACAAAACGTGGGCAGCTGAAACACCAACGCTAGCCAGCAAACCGGCTAACTTCTGGGCAGCTTCAGATTAGCTTCTGGCTAGCTTTCGGCTAGCTTCTGGTTGGCTTTCTGGCTAGCTTCTGATTAGCCCCTGGCTAGCTTCTGATTAGCCCCTGGCCAGCTTCCACTGTGGATTTTCAGATTTGAGGTAAATAATACTTTTTTTTTTGTAATTGGTGAGGCGGGTTGCAGGAAAGCTTTTGCAGGAAAGCTTTTGTAGTTGAGTTCTTGGATAATAAAATATATAAAAGATATGCGAAGAAAGGTGTAAATATATATATATACAGGACACGACAATACGAGGACAGAAATGACGTCTGAACTGCTAAGCCATCTTGGAACGAAAATGTGTCTGAACAAGCGCAC
Organism: Salvelinus sp. IW2-2015; assembly: GCF_002910315.2. Classification (NCBI taxonomy): domain Eukaryota; kingdom Metazoa; phylum Chordata; class Actinopteri; order Salmoniformes; family Salmonidae; genus Salvelinus; species Salvelinus sp. IW2-2015. The sequence continues at coordinate 15,849,811 of NC_036843.1, forward strand.
GACCGAGAGAGTGCCTTTCTTGTTTACCTTTTATATTGATGACGTTATTGTCCGGTTGAAATATTATCGATTATTTAGGCTAAAAACAACCATACCACCCTGCATACCACTGCTGGCTTGCTTCTGAAGCTAAGCAGGGTTGGTCCTGGTCAGTCCCTGGATGGGAGACCAGGTGCTGCTGGAAGTGGTGTTGGAGGGCCAGTAGGAGGCACTCTTTCCTCTGGTCTAAACAAAGATCCCAATGCCCCAGGGCAGTGATTGGGGACACTGCTCTGTGTAGGGTGCCGTCTTTCGGATGGGACGTTAAACGGGTGTCCTGACTCTCTGAGGTCATTAAAGATCCCATGGCACTCATCGTAAGAGTAGGGGTGTTAACCCCGGTGTCCTGGCTAAATTCCCAATCTGGCCCTCAACCATCACGGTCACCTAATAATCCCCAGTTTACAATTGGCTCATTCATCCCCCTCCTCTCCCCTGTAACTATTCCCCAGGTCGTTGCTGCAAATGAGAACGTGTTCTCAGTCAACTTACCTGGTAAAATAACGGTAAAATAAAAAAATAAAAAAAAAAAACCTGAGGATTGAATATAAACATCGTTTGACTTGTTTCTATGAACTTTACGGATACAATTTGGATTTTTTGTTTGCCTGTTTTGACTGCGTTTGAGCCTGTGGATTACTGAAGAAATCGCACGAACAAAACGGTTTTTGGATATAAATAGACTTTATCGAACAAAAGGAACATTTATTGAGTAAATGAATGTCTGCTGAGTGCAACCATATGAAGATCATCAAAGGTAAGGGATTAATTTTATCTCTATTTCTGACTTGTGTAACTCTTCTACTTGGCTGATTACTGTTTGTAATGATTTGTCTGCTGGGCTATGTTCTCAAATAATCGTAAGGTATGCTTTCGCCGTAAAGCATTTTTAAAATCTGACACCGTGGTTGGATTCATAAGAAGTTAATCTTTAAACCTATGTAAAATATGTTTTGTTTTCTGAATTTTTATAATGAGTATTTCTGTATTTGAATTTGGCACCCAGCAGTTTCACTGGCTGTTGAAGATGTGGGACGCTAACGTCTCATGTACCCAAGAGAGGTTAACTGACTTGCCTAGTTAAATAAAGGTCAAATAAAAAATTGAATAAAAAATGGTGGTGGCAGCATCATGCTGTGTGGATGTTTTTCAGCGGCAGGGACACTAGTCAGGATCGAGGGAAAGATGAATGAAGAAAAGTACAGAGAGATTCTTGATGAAAACCTGCTCCAGAGCACTCAGGACCTCAGACTGAGGTGAGGGTTCACCCTTCAACAGGACAATGACCATAAGCACACAGCCAAGACAACGCAGGAGTGGCTTCGGGACAAGTCTCTGAATGTCCTTGAGTGGCCCAGCCAGAGCCCGGAACTTGAACCCCATCAAACATCTCTGGAGAGACCTGAAAATAGCTGTGCAGCTACGCTCCCCATCCAACCTGACAGAGCCTGAGAGTATTTGCAGAGAAAAATCGGAGAAACTCCTCAAACAAAGGTGTGCCAAGCTCGTAGCGTCATACCCAAGAAGACTCGAGGCTGTAATCGCTGCCAAAGGTACTTCAACAAAGTACTGGGTAAAGGGTTTGAATACTTATGTAATTGTGATATCAGTTTTTTATTTGCGAACATTTCTAAAAACCTGTTTTTGCTTTGTCATTATGGGGTATTGTGTATAGATCGATGAAGGAAAAAAAACAATATAATTAATTTTAGAACAATGCTGTAATGTCACAAAATGTAGATGTCACGTAGAGTAGGCCAGAAGGCTAAACTGGAAAACCTAACCTCTATCAAAATAAAAAGATGGCGGAGCCGCAAAAGTTCTTCTGTGCAAGAGGGTTTATTTACAAAGTGATTCTGGAACAAAAACAACAGTACTGCAATCAAACATATACCTTATGGGCCTTATGGGTCCTTATCCAGCATACCCGGAAACTACAGAGATGGAGAGAGAGAGGAACAGAACAAACAAACAAAGCGCTCATCCACAACATCGATAAGTATAATAAATATTGCTTATATTAAATAAATAAAATAAATAAAATAAATAAAATAAATGACATAAGTGTGAAATGTATGTACTAAGACAGAGAAGTTAACTTGTGTGTCGACCCACATTGTTAACTTATCTGATAACGGAGCAGGGAGGAATGATGAATGTGTGCGTGCGTTAAAGTACCAAATACTGCCAGCGGCCAGTGACGGACTTCTACGTCACAGTAGAAAAAGTCAAGAGGTCTGAACACTTTCCGAAGGCACTGTAAGTGCAGCAATGTGCACAAAGCAGTAGGCTAGGCACGAATGTTTGTCCCATAATGCAATTAACGGGAAAACACCATTGTCAAAGCACACCGCACATGCAAGCGGTTTCATTTGACAGACGAAAATATCAGCTAGAAATTTAGGAAGAGGGGAGATCTAATATGCAACAACTAACATGGGTTGCTAATATGACTAGGATTGTGCCTTTGGCTACTGCACTATGAAAGAAAGTTGATATAAAATAATTGCCTCCTAGGCTGTGGTCTGATTTTGGCTAGGCTACTTTGAAGCAAGGTAAGACATGCCTCATAATATGTTGTAAACGTTCAGGTTTCAAACAATCACAAGTATATGTTTTCAAAATGCATACTGCCTCCAGCTCATTGCAAAGTGGTGTGTGAGGTGCTGATGAGGCCTGTCTTCCGGTGCCTATATATTTACTGTTTGAGATGCTGTAGCAGCAGCTCTCACACTGTCTGACAGATTTTCCTCTCAATGGCTCTGTATGCTGTACGCATGTGATAAGATACATAACGAATATACTGTACAATGTATTCCACAAAATTATGCAAATTAACCTATACAGTGATCCCTCGCCACTTCGCGGTTCACTTATCGCGGATTCGCTATTTCGCGGATTTTCATAATGCATTTTTTTTTTTTTTTTGGTGCATTGTGCTCTGCATTCTGATTCGCTAAAAACTCACTCCCGCTTCTTGTATCAAAACATGCTACGAATTGTGCTATCATTTTGTCGTCTCGTGCAGTTATGTGTACGTACATAAAACAGCTTGGCAAATTTACATTAAGTTGGCCAAATTATCTTGTAATTTCGAACATCTCCTAAACCCATAATGTCGACGAAACGGCCTACACGTGAGTCACTGTATTTGTATACATGTAATAGTTGCTAATTGTAAAAAAAAAAAAAGTTTTCTATTTCGCGGATTTCACTTATCGCGGGTCATTTTCGGAACGTAACCCCCGCGATAAACGAGGGATTACTGTAGACCGATAAGCGTTACCAGAAAAATGTATTTCCATCAACTGGTATTTCCATCAATGAATAGGCTAAAAAGCATTATTTCGCAAAGGGATTTTTTCCCAAGGCAATTGGTCAGCGGCAATTTTATTTATCGGCTTTGTTTTTTGTTCTTTTTTCGGCTAAAAGCCGGCTATTACCGGCTAACGGAAACCCTGCTGCCCATGTGTGTTTTGGGGACTTAGCGAATCTATCTGGAATAATGGATGAAGAGCAGTTTAGCTTCTGGGTAGCACAGCTGGAATAGCTGGCATTAAAAAGAGGGTTTTGTGGGTAAAAAGCGCCTTGTTAAAAGTGATGGAAGCCTTTGAAGCCGGGGGGGGGGGCTCGGTAACAATAACAGAGAGGGGATAGAGAGTCTCAGCAGAACCTAGGACCAGGGTCAGAAGGAAAGGAGAAAAGGATAGGAAGCACACACACACTAACAAGGCCCAGCCCCATGAAAGCGATTGCTAATATGATCTGACAAATACAGCTGTTCAAAGAGTTTATTCTCAAGCCCCTGCAAATTGCTGGAATTAATGAGGCGAGTCTCTCTCTCTCTCTTGCTGGTACCACACTACTCTGCACATTCAAGGACTCACATGCTGCCTGCCATTTGCGGTCAGGGGGGCAGCATTTGTCATCATGGTAGCATAAAGGTTAGGATGTGTATGGATGTTTTTTGGGGATCACAATCCCAGATATGACTCCCCTCCCCACCCACACACTACCTGAAATGGCCAAACTGTTTGGTGAGGGATTCTTGTGTGTCCACGGCTCCCACATTGGACAGGGCAAAGTCCTGCAGCTCTGGGAAATGGGCAAAGGCTGCCTTCTGAAAGACAAGACACAGCAAACATTTAGAGATCATGAGGAAACAGCTCCTTACCCACACACCCCAGAGACCGTGTGATGTCAGGCACCTTTTTCATTTCCCTAATGTACTAATCCAACATCTGTGTGGGGCTAGTGAGAGGTAGGGGAAAGAGCGAGAGATGGACAGATGGAGAGAATATTAGGATGAACAGATGAACCAGCCTCCATATTTCCCTTTAAATTAATTTGATCATATCAAGTTGAGAGGTAAAAATGCATGTAAGACTGAAATCTAAAATATTGAGAATTCTCTCTAGGACTGACTTTGACTTGATATTCTTTCTTGTAAATGACATCTGGAAGCTGTCACTAAATTATGAATGTTCCATATTCATACATGTACAACTCACAGCATGGGTTATGTCTACCAGGTGCACACAGTACACTTAGGTAAACTTTCAAATGCAAATTATGCAAATTATGTTCAAAACTAATGCCTATCAACGATTTGAATAATATAGAATAATGTGTGATGTGGACAGGTCAAGTAAACAACCAAACAAAACAGAGTAACTCATCCATCCATCCTGGGTAGTACTGTATACAAGTACCTGCAGTGATGTGATTCTGTCATAGTGGAGCGTGGTCATCTCCTTCTCTGTCAGGGCGTTGCCTGTCTGGTCATTGATCCCAATGCCGGTGTAGAACAGTATGTCCAGTAACTTGCAGAAGAGGTGTCCTTCCTCCTCTCTCTGCATGAGGCTGGACACCAGGTGGGAGTCATCACCACCAAGTGGGAGTCATCCAGCACTGTGTTGAACCAGCGACGTGTTAGGAGCAGGGCCTGGGGACAAACATAGAAGGGAACCACACATTACACATCATGGTAAAACAATGAAACCGCTGCCCTTATACAAGACAATAGGCTCAATAAATATGATCTTAAAATGTTAGTTTTTTAATAAATATTCACGCATCTACCTATAACTAGAAAACGCATAATTTGGGTTCAATCAGATCAATCCATCTACAAACCAGAATTCCCAGCATTGAGGCCCAGAGAATAAATAGGGCCCTATTGATTCAGAGTCTATTTCAGCAGGGTGGTTTGGACTATTTTTTGCATTTCATAGATGAGGGTTGGAGGTCAAATTTCAAAAAGAGGAAAGGAGAAAAACAATGACAACAGCCTACACAGTGACCTCTACTCACAAAAAGAACAGCAAAAATGAATTGAAAAAATGCCATGTCTTCTACTGAGTTCACCTCTCTGCAGATGATACTGCTCCCGCAACAAGACACACGAGCTTTATCTATGGCCACAGCTTTGATCTCCACAGACCTGTCACAGATGGGCTCAACCTAACAGACACACAAAATGTAGGATCTCTTTTTCCATACAGAGATTCACAGGGTCTTATCACATCATCCCAGAGGGAAGCATGAGATTTCAGCCATCCCTTTGTAAAATGATACTGCTGAGGGGGAAAGGACTTCTCCGGAGGCAGCTTGCCTTGCCAGTGCCAGGAAAAGGATAGCATGTCATCGGATAGGGGGAAAATCAATCCATCCGATCCTCCCTCGGGGGAAACAGGAGCACCGTGGCCACGCAGCCCAGAGAGGGAAGGAACCATCTTGACTATGTGACATCCTCTCTGCGTGTCATGATGAAGCCAAACCAGACCACAGAGAAGCACACTACACCATGACGTTACACCTCAAATGTTCTACGCTAGAAATAACCTGTATTTTCTCACCGTCATCAAAAAACAATCATTCAAGGTTGCATACTTCTACACATATCAAGATATAAATAGGTGTACAGGTATAGGTAGGTACAGCAACCTCAAACGTGTCTTTTCATGCTCAGTGAATGCAGATATTCAGTTGATTCTATATAAATGGCTGCCTAGTACACTTCATACATATGCTACACAACACCAGCATAGTTTCCCTTGTAAATAGTGTGTTTCTTACCTCCAGGTGAATCATGAGCTCGATGAACCTCACGCAGGAGTGGACCTTCCCCTTGGGTACAGGGCTTGAGAGAGACAACACAGGGAGACATTCAGTTCAGGTAATAACATACACAACACGCATGACCACCATCACACACTCAAACACAGAGGTTGATGTGGGAGATGAAGGAGGGTTTTCAGCAAACAACTGTGGACGACACCATGGCCTCTGTGTGAGAGAGAGCGAGAGCGAGAGCGAGAGAGAGAGAGAGAGAGAGAGAGAGAGAGAGAGAGAGAGAGAGAGAGAGAGAGAGCTGGGGCCAGGAAGTGGCCCAGCCATGCACAAAGACCCCGGTATGTTTGTCTCTCCTCTGGGGCACTGCAATGTATGCTGGGAGATCAACCCTCATTAGGGGAGGTAGGTGTGTGTGTGTGCAGTAGCACATGTCCATTGTGCTACATACCACCGTGTATGTGTGTGTGCATCCCTGTGCTGTTCACCAATGCTCTGACAGGGAGGATTAGAGTCTGGGTCTCAGCAGGACTACCACCACCCAGCTACATGTTGGGAGAGATGCTATTCTGAGCACACAGGTTGGGCGTGTGGGGTGGGGGGAGAGGGGTCTGTGTGTCGCCCTACATTACATCACCACACAGACTGTCGCCGTGGGCGTGGCGGGGGGCAGCTGGACAGGGCTGCTCTTTCAGAGTGGGGGTCAAGTCAGGAGGAAAGGATGTTCTTTGGGACTAATAAAAGGTTGGAAATGGTGCATCTCACACCGGTAATGAGGGACTTTTGGACTGTAGAAATGTCACGTATAAAGACTAGGAGGTAAATGCATGTGCATAGGGTGTCCTAGTTTGCCTCTGGTACCCAAGTAAGATGTCGGTCTCTCTGCTAAAGCTTAAAATAAACAGCAGAGTATGTTTAATTTGGCACAATAAGTTGTGAAAACTTTTCAGCATGAGGAAAATGTCTTTGAGCACCATTTTAAGCCTTGAGAATCTCATCTTTCTCCTCCAGTAAATGTGGCCTCCCCGCTGCGGTGTCCAGCTGCTTACGGGAATACAACAAAGCTGCATTGTTCATAAATCCCAGCTGTGTTGCTAAATGTTTACCTGCTGGGGAGACGGACATCAGAACCACCAAAAACTTGTTAATGAGCTCAGAAAGGAATGTCCTCTCCATCTTGCCTCTGGAAATAAAAGGCAGGAAATAATAATTAGCGACACACATCACAACGCTGTGCCTTTGATGGAACTATTCTAATTTCTGAGGGGACTATTATACTTTGATGGGACTATGGACAACAAAAAAAAAATTAGATTTTGGATGGGACTATTATATTTTTTGATAGAACTACTATATTTCGGATGGGACTACTATATTTCGGAAGGGACTACTATATTTCGGATGGGACTACTATATTTCGGATGGGACTACTATATTTCGGATGGGACTACTATATTTCGGATGGGACTACAATATTTCGGAAGGGACCATTAGATTTTGGATGGGACTGTTTCTACAGCTGGTGGCAGAGGGAGAAGGTCTTACTGCTCTGAAGCTTTGCCATCCAGCTTGTCAAAATTCTTTGATTCTTTCTTCTTCTTGATCAGATTCAAAAACTTTTGGAGCTTGGGAACATTCATCAACTCGTGTTGGAGTCAAGACTGTACAGATGACAGACAGTGCGTTGATTAATCAATCTTAATGACGCTATAAAGAAATAGCAAAACATTGAGACAGTTTGTCTTTGGTTGACCAACCCTTTTCTACATAATAAATCCCTATTCAGTAATGTAAAAAATATTTAGGCATAATCTTAAACATTACGCATATTTAACAGTGTGACAGTTCTAAAGAAAGGAGCACTGCAGGATAAGGGAGAGAGGAGCTCTTACTGGTAAGAGACACATCCACATGGGCAGTAAGATGAGCTGCTGCACCTGCTCTCTGATCAAATCCACCTCCTGAGAGACAAACAGAAAGGAGCAGAGGGAGAGCAGAGAGAAAGACAGAGAGAAAATGGGAGAGGGGGTCAGAGAGGGACATAAGGATATTTGAGTTGGTAGAATAATTGCATTGCACCAAATAGATTCTAACCATTGCATATGCTTCAGTAGAATTAGGGGGATAACAATCGAATTTCAGAGTGAGACTGGTGCAGTGGCTACCCATTGTTTTGAGCAGGAGTGGGGAATACAGATATGCTTGGGTGGCACCTGAGTATAAAATGTTGAAGTGTAATACTGCCACCTAGTGGAACCTAAACCAAACTACTTTCATGGAAACCACATCCAGGATGTTTTTCATGACTTCTGCTCTTGTTCGCTCAGCTTTGTGGATCTGAGACTAGGGCTGTGGCGGTCATGAAATTTTGTCAGACGCTGATTGTCAAGCAAATAACTGCTGGTCTCACTGTAATTGACCGTAAATTAACACAAACATTTGGCATCCACACATAGCCTACAAGGCACTGATGCAGCCCTTTGGAATGTCTACATTTGAAAAAGTCTAATAAATCCATGTAATATAGCATATACCATCACAATATATCCATTATTTATTTTAGACAGGTCGAAAGAAACATGATATGAAGAAAATGTAGTCTATTTCAGAATAACATATTCTGAGTTGTCCTTATGTTAGGTCCTGATCTGGCTATGACATATGGCTGTGGGCTACACTAGTTCCCTTAGCAGACAAGATTTGATTAGAATTCTGTGGCATTATTTTATAGTATGAATTTCACAGCGGCATCCCCTTGTGTGGTTGTAATGCCCCCTAAAAAAAAAAACTTTATTATAAAGGTGCATTTTTAAATGGTGAAAATTACCTTCCCCAAACTTGAAACTAACACGCCGACTATTTATGCCAGTTAGGCTCCACACCATTTGTAAAGCAGATGAATGTGCTGCATTTTAAGAAGTTATTTGGCCACTTCAGTTACAAAACAAACCTTATCAAAACATATAGACCTATCGGCTAGGATACATGAGGTGTATCCTAGCCCATAGCAGCTATGATAACAGCTATGATAAAAGGCATGCGCTGTTTCTTGCCTTACTGCACAAGCTGGGCATCATTCACAAGTGATAGGTTAATATTGTCACCCATCAGACTATTCTTAATGTAATCTTGTCTTTACATATACTAAATTATATATATATATATATATATGTGAAATGTGTTTTTATTTAGAATGGACCATGTCTCAGAACAGGCAGGGGAAATAAATATGTAATATATGCACTTAAATAGCTAACGGAGGATCCTTTCCCGTGGTTCATTTTTGTGCTAGCCAGGTAGGCTATACTCCTGTTGTAAAGCGAAGCAATGTGCATAATATTAGGAAAGTATAGAAATAAATGTAATAGGCCTAACCGACATGAAGCTGATAGGATCCTATTTTAATTAGATGCCATCAAAACTCTGTTTTCTCACATAACTGCATAGCCTAGAGAAATGTTGCTGCAACATGAGCTCATGGACTCTCATGAAGTGTTTGATTTTCGATTACATTTGCATTGATGTCAGAGTGATTAGAGGGACAACAGAGTACTGAGTACCAGGCAGTTAGCAAGTTTGGTAGGCTACTAATGACCGTCAGCAGCATCAGAGCTTGGAGAAGCCTAATTGGAATTTGACTGCAGTCATGACTCGTGACCGCCGGTGTGGCAGTAATACGGTAACCGTAACAGCCCTATCTGAGACCACTGGGTAGGCATGACTAGTAGCTCTATCTACAGTACCAGTCAAAAGTTTGGACACACCTACTCATTCAAGGGTTTTTCTTTATTTTTACTATTTTCTACATTGTAGAATAATGGTGAAGACATCATAACTATGAAATAACACACATGGAATCATGTAGTAACCAAAAAAGTGTTAAACAAATCAAAATATATTATATATTCTTCAAAGTAGCAACACTTTGCCTTGACAGCTTTACACACCCTTGGCATTCTCTCAACCTGCTTCACCTGGAATGCTTTTCCAACATTCTTGAAGGAGTTCCCACATATGCTGAGCACTTGTTGGCTGCTTTTCCTTCACTCTGCGGTCCAACTCATCACAAACCATCTCAATTGGGTTGAAGTTGGGTGATTGTTGAGGCCAGGTCATCTGATGCAGCACTCCATCACTCGTCAAAGAAACTTACACAGCTTGGAGGTGTGTTGGTAATTGTCCTGTTGAAAAACAAATGATAGTCCCACTAAGCGCAAACCAGATGGGATGGCAATCGCTGCAGAATGGTGTGGTAGCCATGCTGGTTAAGTGTGCATTGAATTCTAAATAAATCACTGACAGTGTCACCAGCAAAGCGCCCTCACACAATCACATCTCCTCCTCCATGCTTCACGGTGGGAACGACACATGCGGAGAACATCCGTTCACCTATTGCGTCTCACAATGACACGGAGGTTGAAAACAAAAATCTCAAATAAGGACAGATTTCCACCAGTCTAATGTCCATTGCTCATGTTTCTTGGCACAAGTAAGTCTCTTCTTCTTATTGGTGTCCTTTAGTAGTGGTGTCTTTGCAGCAATTCGACCATGAAGGCCTGATTAACACAGTCTCTGAACTAGAGGTCGACCGATTATGATTTTCAACGCAGATACCGATACCGATTATTGGTGGACCAAAAAAGCCGATACCGATTAATCGGTCAATTTTATTTATTTATTTGTAATAATGACAATTACAACAATACTGAAGGAACACTTATTTTAACTTAATATAATACATCAATAAAATCAATTTAGCCTCAAATAAATAATGAAACATGTTTAATTTGGTTTAAATAATGCAAAAACAAAGTGTTGGAGAAGAAAGTAAAAGTGCAAAATGTGCCATGTAAAAAAGCTAACGTTTAAGTTCCTTGCTCAGAACATGAGAACATATGAAAGCTAGTGGTTCCTTTTAACATGAGTCTTCAATATTACCAGGTAAGAAGTTTTAGGTTGTAGTTATTATAGGAATTACAGGACTATTTCTCTCTATACGATTTGTATTTCATATACCTTTGACTATCGGATGTTCTTATAGGCACTTTAGTATTGCCAGTGTAACAGTATAGCTTCCGTCCCTCTCCTCACCCCTACCTGGGCTCGAACCAGGAACACATCGACAACAGCCACCCTCGAAGCATCGTTACCCATCGCTCCACAAAAGCCGCGGCCCTTGCAGGGCAAGGAGAACAACTACTCCAAGTCTCAGAGCGAGTGACGTCACCGATTGAAACGCTATTAGCGCACACCCCGCTAACCAAGCTAGCCATTTCACATCGGTTACACCAGCCTAATCTCGGGAGTTGATAGGCTTGAAGTCATAAACAGCTCAATGCTTGAAGCATTGTGAAGAGCTGCTGGCAAACGCACGAAAGTGCTGTTTGAATGAATGCTTACGAGCCTGCTGCTACCTATCATCGCTCAGTCAGACTTCTCTATCAAATATCAAATCATAGACTTAATTCTAACATAATAACACACAGAAATACGAGCCTTTGGTCATTAATATGGTCGAATCCGGAAACTATCATTTTGAAAACAAAACGTTTATTCTTTCATTGAAATACGGAACCGTTCCGTATTTTATTTAACGGGTGGCAACCCTAAGTCTAAATATTGCTGTTACATTGTACAACCTTCAATGTAATGTCATAATTATGTACAATTCTGGCAAATTAATTACGGTCTTTGTTAAGAATAAATGGACTTCACACAGTTCGCAACGAGTCAGGCGGCCCAAACTGCTGCATATACCCTGACTGCTTGCACGGAACGCAAGAGAAGTGACACAATTTCCCTAATTATAAGAAATTCACGTTAGCAGGCAATATTAACTAAATATGCAGGTTTAAAAATATATACTTGTGTATTGATTTTAATGAAAGGCATTGATGTTTATGGTTAGATTTGGTGCAACGACAGTGCTAAATCATCACCCGTTTGGCGAAGTAGGCTGTGATTCGATGAGAAATTAACAGGCACCYCATCGATTATATGCAACGCAGGACACGCTAGATAAACTAGTAATATCATCAACTATGTGTAGTTAAGTAGTGATTATGTGAAGATTGATTGTTTTTTATAAGTTTAATGCTAGCTAGCAACTTACCTTGGCTTCTTGCTGCCCTCGCGTAACAGGTAGTCCGCCTGCCACGCAGGCTCCTCGTGGAGTGCAATGTAAGGCAGGTGGTTAGAGCGTTGGACTAGTAACCGGAAGGTTGCAAAAACGAATCCCCGAGCTGACAAGGTAAAGATCTGTCGTTCTGCCCCTGAACAAGGCAGTTAACCCATCGTTCCTAGGCCGTCATTGAAAATAAGAATGTGTTCTTAACTGACTTGCCTAGTTAAATAAAGGTGTAAAAGAATCGGTCGACCTCTACTCTGAACAGTTGATGTTGAGATGTGTCTGTTACTTGAACTCTGTGAAGCATATATTTGGGCTGCAATTTCTGAGGTGCAGTTAACTCTAATGAACTTATCCTCTGCAGCAGAGGTAACTCTGGGTCTTCCTTTCCTGTGGCGGTCCTCATGAGAGCCAGTTTCATCATAGCACTTGATGGTTTTTGCGACTGCACTTGAAGAAACTTTCAAAGTTCTTGAATTCCACAAATTAACATTTAACAAGGCACACCTGTTAATTGAAATGCATTTCAGGTGACTACCTCATGAAGCTGGTTGAGAGAATGCCAAGAGTGTGCAAAGCTGTCATCAAGGCAAAGGGTGGCTACTTTGAAGAATCTACAATATAAAATATATTTTGATTTGTTTAATACATGATTCCATGTGTGTTATGTCATAGTTGTGATGTCTTCACTATTATTCTATAAATGTAGAAAAAAGTACAAATAAAGAAAAACCCTGGAATGAGTAGGTGTGTCCAAACTTTTGACTGGTACTATATACTTCAGCTATATTGCTTCCACCGATACAGTTCCATCAGGTCCAGGAAGGGTGTGAACAAGGGAAGAGGGAAGGGACTCTTCATTCATGGTTTTTACCAACATACTTTCTGCTATAAAACAACCTCCTATACCCAAGATGCTTATATAATATGTGGTGATTCAGCCAATAACAAATTCCCCATTTCCAGAGAGGTAGAAATTGGTTGGTGTGTGACATACCAGGCTGTACCAATCAGTGGTGGAGGAAGACCAACAGTACAGTCTGTTCCTTCAGAGACACGTCCTCCATCACACACTTAAATAAGTAGGGGAAGTGGCTTGGCACCTTCTTAAACACCTGGATACACATAATAAACCAAGGGTTAAAAACAACATTAGAGGACATTGATATAGAAGACATTGATCAATGCTCGCTGGAGACATTTGCCCTAAGTAGATGTATTGCTGGGGCTGTCCATGTACAGCCAACACGCAACACCCACATTCACAACAACATAGCATGTTCAACAACACACTCACTGATTGTTAACACAGCTAAGTATTTGCTATGTGAAACAAAAATCTACAACCAAGGATCAACATTTCTGTTTGACAGGCCAGGGTATTCATTCTTACCTCACAGGCAGGGACGTTCTCTCTGATGATAAATTTTATCCATTGATTATTGTATTGAGCCAACAATAAAAAGGCTCAAAAATCCACCTGAACTCAGTAACATGATCTTCCTAATGGCGAAACTGAAGAATAAAATAGCAGACGTGGAGGACTTGGTTAAACCATGTAATTCGACTGTGTGGTAAGAAGATTTAACATTACAAAATACTGATTTACATTTTACATTTTAGTCATTTAGCCAGACGCTCTTATCCAGAGCGACTTACAGTAGAGTGCATACATTTTTTATTACATTTTTACATACTGAGACAAGATATCCTACCGGCCAAACCCTCCACAACCGGACGACGCTATGCCAATTGTGCGTCGCCCCACGTCTCCCGGTTGGCGGCCGTGCGACAGAGCTGGCCGCGAACCCAGCCCAGCCTGGGCGTGACACCCGAGACTCTGGTGGCGCAGCTAGCACTGTGATGCAGTGCCTATACCACTGCGTCTCACCCGGGGACCTGATGCTATTCAAGAGTTGAGTTTCACTCACACAGACTTTAGAATCACTTTCTCATAGACATCCTCCAATGACCTGAGTGGGTGACAAATACCGTTTGTTAACGCAAGCAGACCGTCTCCACTATATTCATAAATCAAATCAAATCAAATTTGATTTGTCACATACACATGGTTAGCAGATGTTAATGCGAGTGTAGCGAAATGCTTGTGCTTCTAGTTCCGACAATGCAGTAATAACCAACGAGTAATCTAACCTAACAATTCCACAACTACTACCTTATACACACAAGTGTAAAGGGATAAAGAATATGTACATAAAGATATGAATGAGTGATGGTACAGAACGGCATAGGCAAGATGCAGTAGATGGTATAGAGTACAGTATATACATATGAGATGAGTTATGTAATCAATTATAATCAATTATATATCTAAGTAGGAGGCTCACCTTTGGGTCTAATGGTAGTTTATTCTTGACATGGGGCGCCCAGTATCTATTAGCCAACTTAAAAAAGAAATTGAGAGAGGTTATTATAACAAAAACTTTAATCTCGGCATCCCATAAGCAAATTTTGTGTGAGTGCACTAGATTTTGTTCTGGGGGTGATGATAAGATGTCTGTCCCAGAGTGAGTGGAGGAACCAGGAGGGATTTGCTTTGGTAGAGAACACCAGCTCCTCTGAAATCATCTTGGCCAAGTCAATGGGGGAAATTAACCCCTCCCGAAATTCAAAAGATGCCAGCCAGGGTTGCATTCAGTACAACAGAACGGTGTGCAATGTGGAATTCAACAGAAATTGAACTCAAATAAATTCAAAGTTCACTGGTCGCATTCACATATTTGCAGAGGTTATCGCAGGTGCATCAAAATGCTTGTTTCTAGCTCCAACAGCAAAAAAATAACTGTACTGAAAAACCAGTTGGAAAACTTTGTGATTATGGTGGCACAGAGGGCAATGACCTGGTGTGCTGCACAAGTTTTGCGATTTCAGATGGTCACACCCATATTGATCAGGCCACACCCACCAAATGTACCTCTAGCCAGCAGATCCGACCCGCTTGCTAACAGCTGCACTAGGGTCGGACAGTGTTCAGTCTGTAGACTTAGACACTGCATAGCTGGCGCGAGATATGGCTCAGAAAATGTACCTCAATCCAGAAATGAGAAATGCAATATACTTCCCATGAATTGTCACATTATCCCAACTGTTACACCAGGAAGATTGTTCCTCCGGAAAACTGACCTTTTTGTCCTCATGCTTGGTCGCAGAAGCCACAGCAGCCATTTTGGAATGGCAGTGTCAGCCAATCAGCTCCTTAGTTGTTCAACACTGCGTGCCATTCCATAATGGCTGCTGTGGCTACTGCTAGCTAGCATGAGGACGAAAACGTCAGTTAACTTAAACTAGCAGTCGTTAAAACTTCTCGGTGTAACAGTTGGGATAATGGGACAATTTAGGTACAACGCATTTCTCATCCTGGGATTGCAGTACAATTTCCAAGCCATATCTCACAACGCCTCTGCTGTGTGTTAATCAACACAGGAAGCCTGTCCTATCACATTGCAACTGTAAGCAAGCGGGTTGGATCTGCTGGCTAACGTACCTCAAAGGCTGTTTAAGAACAGTGTGCACCAAAAACGTGTTGTTCAGCACAAACCGTCTCGCAACCTTGCAAATGTTGAAGTGAACTGAATGCACCACAAGTGTAGGTATACCCCGGTGACTGGACACCCCGCCAAATTGTGAATTCGTTCAACTAATCAGTGACGTAAAAAACGCACACCTGTAGAATAGAGTACCACAGTATGAGCCATAACACCTAGAGGTTAAACAAGGAAATAGTTCCAATAGTTTTTTCACCATTAATCTTCGATTTATTTTTAAACACTTCAAATAAGGGCTGTGTTTCGTGTATGACGTTTTGATAACCGTGTAAATCTCTCTAGGACTAGGTGACTTATCAATATATATATTTTTTTTTGTATTTTCTGCCAATTTTGTGTCATCGCTACAACTCCCCAACGGGCTCGGGAGAGGCGAAGGTGGAGTCATGCGTCCTCCTAAACATGACCCGCCTAACCACACTTCTTAACACCCGCCAGCCTAACCCGGAAGCCAGCCGCACCAATGTGTCGGAGGAAACACAGTCCAACTGGCGACCGGGGACAGCCTGCAGGCACCCGGCCCGCCACAAGGAATCGCTAGACCGCGATGAGCCAAGTAAAGCCCCACCGGCCTACAACCAAGGATCAACATTTCTGTTTGACAGGCCAGGGTATTCATTCTTACCTCACAGGCAGGGACGTTCTCTCTGATGATAAATTATTATCATTGATTATGTATTGAGGCCACAATAAAAAGGCTCAAAAATCCACCTGAACTCCAGTAACATGATCTTCCTAATGGCGAAACTGAAGATAAAATAGCAGACGTGGAGGACTTGGTTAAACCATTTATTCGACTTGTGGTAAGAAGATTTAACATTACAAAATACTGATGCTATTCAAGAGTTGAGTTCACTCACACAGACTTTAGAATCACTTTCTCATAGACATCCTCCAAGACCTGAGTGGGTGACAAATACCGTTTGTTAGAGCAAGCAGACCGTCTCCACTATATTCATAAATCAAATCAAATCAAATTTMATTTGTCACATACACATGGTTAGCAGATGTTAATGCGAGTGTAGCGAAATGCTTGTGCTTCTAGTTCCGACAATGCAGTAATAACCAACGAGTAATCTAACCTAACAATTCCACAACAATTCCACAGCGATGAGCCAAGTAAAGCCCCACCGGCCTAACCCTCCCCTAACCGGACGACGCTGGGCCAATTGTGCGCCTTCCTATGGGCCTCCCGGCCACGGCCGTTTGTGGTACAGCCTAAGAATGAACCAGGGTCTGTAGTAACGCCTCTAGCACTGCGAGGCAGTGCCTTACACCACTGCGCCACTCGGGAGGCCCGGAAAATATTTAATTTAATCAATTGTAGATTAAGGCTGTAACGTAACAAAATGTGGACAAAGTCAAGGGGTCTTAATACTTTCTGAATGCACTGTAGACTCCAACCCTGTTCCTGGAGAGCTACCCTCCTGTAGGTTTTCACTCCAACCCCAGTTGTAACTAACCTGGTGTAACAGTATAGCTTCCGTCCCTCTCCTTGCCTCGAACCAGGGATCCTCTGCACACATCAACAACAGCCACCCTCGAAGCATTGTTACCCATCACTCCACAAAAGCCGCCCCTCTGCAAGGGGAACAATTACTTCAAGGTCTCAGAGCGAGTGACGTCACCGATTGAAACACTATTAGAGCGCACCCCGCTAACTAGCTAGCCATTTCACATCGGTTACACTCACCCCCCTTTTGACCTCCTCCTTTTCCGCAGCAACCAGTGATCCGGGTTAACAGCATCAGTGTAACAATATAGCTTCCGTACCTCTGTCTGCTCGCCCATACCTGGGCACGAAAACCTAGAGAACGGTAGCTCTTCACGAACCAGGTTCAATTGATGTAGAACCACCAGAAAAAAATATGGATATTTTCTATCAATCTCTGAAATTTGTCTGCCCTTATGGATTCGCAGAAGATATTTCTATAAACTGTACAGGGCTCTGTAGTTTCAGACATTTAGATATCCAAATATTTAGATATCCAAATAATGTTTGTCAAATTCAAAAATACAGGGGAGTATACACTATTTAAAGCTAACTCAAGAGAACTGGTTATTCAACAAGAATGTTGTAACGGAGCATTTTTTTTTTATTGAAACTGACCCCCTGCAACTGGGCATGGACATTTTACGAGACTCCCGTTTCCCCGAATCGAGAACGAAGACTGCATCGCTAAGGTTGGTTAAATTGTCTGTGCTTGTTACGCCTTGTACTAACACACTGTAACCAGTTGCTGAAATGTTAGACAAAGGAAAAACACCCTCCAAAATGAAGGACTGGGCTGCCCCAGTGTCTCGCAGTATCTTCGTCGGCTGCATAACAGCATCGCCACTCTGCAGAGACACAAACCTGTATGAAACAAAGGGTTCATACACATCTGATCCAAAATCTTGTTTAGGAGATACGCCAATCCCAACCAGAGACTTAATGGGCTGGAGTGCTCCCACACGAAAAAACGTCCTTTTATCTCTCAAATGTTTCTGTTTCAACAGAGACAATGTGTCCTTTCTCATGGCAGTAATGACAAACTGGCGGATATGAAAAATCTGTTCAGCCGATCTTTATCTTTGGGCACTGTAGAAATGGACAAACCTTGCAGTAGGTGGTGACTTTTTCATGGGGATAACTACTAGGTGCTATGTTTGTGAAGGTAGTTTTGTGTGTCAACACAAACTCATCTGCAACAACTGCAGCCTTCTCAAGAGTGAGATCCGTGTGCTCATAAATGTAGGTAGCAACCCTTTCGTGAAGGCAATTCTTGAACTGCTCGAGAAGTATTAGTGTCTTTAAATCTTCAAGGTCCTTGATCTCTTGAGAACCATACCACTAATTAAAAAGACATGCTGTTCCCTTGCAAACTCAACATGCCTTTGTGATTCTGTCTTTCGTAATTTACAGAAATGTTGTCTGTATGCCTCTGGGACGAACTCGTAAGCCCAAAGAATAGAAGCTTTAAGTGTCATAATCTGAACTCTGGTCAAGAGATAAAGCTGCCTACACTACTTGAGCCTTTCCCACAACACCACTTTGGTGGAGCAGTGACCAAATATCTTGCAGCCATTTTAGGGATGTAGTGATCCGCTCAAACAGAGTCAAATATACATCCAACTATTTTTAATTGAAAGGCAGTACAAGTTTGCTGTGTAGGATAGCTGGACTGGATTCAGAGTGCTTCCAGATCTATCGTTCTTCATTGAATGGCATGCTCACATTCCTCTTCCCTTTCCTTGTGCTCAAGCTCTAATTTCTGTTGCTCCAAACTTTCCTCACTTTCTCTTTCCTTTTCCTTGTGCTCAAGTTCTAACTTCTGTTCCCATTTTGCCTTTAGTTCTAACTCTCGCAGTTGCACATCTACAGGACTCACCCTACTACCAATAGGACCCTTTTCATCAACCTCCCTCTCTGGAAGGATTTCCTCCTTTGACTTCTGCTTTTGGATTGCCAGATATCACCTTGATGTCATAATGCTTTGCGATGAGCAGATTTGCTGTTGTACATTTATCTAGCATCTCCCATGTAAGGTTTAACACAAATGCATCTAAGTCCATGGCTTTGTTTTATTAGCCTGTGTGTTTATGAAACTCTCAAAATGATTCCCCCAAGCTTAGAAACCCTCAGGTGGATATCAATGACAGAAACTCTACAACAAAAGTGTCTTCTGAACACTCAAATATCTGGACACAGCAGAGCTTTAGAGTAGGTGATTAGAGTAATTACCATACTCATGGTAAACAAGAACCCGAACGAGTCCCAATTTGTTACGTTCCCCAACAAGAAGCTTTAAGTGTCATAATCTGAACTCTGGTCAAGAGATAAAGCTGCCTACACTTGAGCCTTTCCCACAACACCACTTTGGTGGAGCAGTTACCAAATATCTCGCAGCCATTTTAGGGATGAAACGTTAGCAATCCGTTCAAACAGAGTAAAATATACATCCACCTCTTTTTCATTGAAAGGCGGTACAAGTTGGCTGTTCTGAACAAGATCAAACGCTGAGAGTGCAGGATGGCTGGACTGGATTCAGAGTGCTTCCAGATCTATCGCTTGAGACACTCATATAAAGCAATAAAAAATATAATTTTCTTATAAACTCATCAAAAAAAATAACGTCCCTTTTTCAGAATCCTGTCTTTCAAAGATAATTCGTAAAAATCCAAATAACCAAATAACAAATAACACAGATCTTCATTGTAAAGGGTTTAAACACTGTTTCCCATGCTTGTTCAATGAACCATAAACAATTACTGAACATGCACCTGTGGAACGGTCGTTAAGACACTAACAGCTTACAGACGATAGGCAATTAAGGTCACAGTTATGAAAACTTAGGACACTAAAGAGGCCTTTCTACTGACTCTGAAAAACACCAAAAGAAAGATGCCCAGGATCCCTGCTCATCTGCGTGAATGTGCCTTAGGCATGAGGACTGCAGATGTGGCCAGGGCAATAAATTGTAATGTCCGTACTGTGAGACACCTAAGACAGCGCAACAGCGAGACAGGACGGACAGCTGATCATCCTCACAGTGGCAGACCACGTGTAACAACACCTGCACAGGATCAATACATCTGAACATCACACCTGCGGGACAGGTACAGGATGGCAACAACAACTACCCGAGTTACACCAGGAACGCACAATCCCTCCATCAGTGCTCAGACTGTCCGCAATAGGGTGAGAGAGGCTGGACTGAGAGCTTGTAGGCCTGTTGTAAGGCAGGTCCTCACCAGACATCACCGGCAACAACGTCGCCTATGGGCACAAACCCACCGTCGCTGGACCAGACAGGACTGGCAAAAAGTGTTCTTCACTGACGGGTTGCGGTTCTGTCTCACCAGGGGTGATGGTCGGATTCGCAGTTATCGTCAAAGGAATGAGCGTTACACCGAGGCCTGTACTCTGGAGCAGGATCGATTTGGAGGTGGAGGGTCAGTCATGGTCTGGGGCCGTGTGTCACAGCATCATCGGATTGAGCTTGTTGTCATTGCAGGCAATCTCAATGCTGTGCGTTACAGGGGAGACATCCTCCTCCCTCATGTGGTACCCTTCCTGCAGGCTCATCCTGACATGACCCTCCAGCATGACAATGCCACCAGCCATACTGCTCATTCTGTGCATGATTTCCTGCAAGACAGGAATGTCAGTGTTCTGCCATAGCCAGCAAAGAGCCCGGATCTCAATCCCATTTAGCACGTCTGGGACCTGTTGGATCAGAGGGTTAGGGTTAGGGCCATTCCCCCCCAGAAATGTCCAGGAACTTGCAGGTGCCTTGGTGGAAGAATGGGGTAACGTCTCACAGCAAGAACTAGCAAATCTGTTGCAGTCCATGAGGAGATACACTGCAGTACTTAATGCAGCTGGTGGCCACACCAGATACTGACTCTTACTTTTGATTTTGACCCCCTTTGTTCGGGACACATTATTCCATTTCTGTTAGTCACATGTCTGTGGAACTTGTTCAGTTTATGTCTGTTTAAAAAAAAATGTTAACCTTTATTTAACTAGGCAAGTCAATTTTAAGAAGAAACTCTTATAATCAATGACGGCCTAGGAACAGTGGGTTAACTGCCTTGTTCAGGGGCAGAATGACAGATGTTTACCTTGTCAGCTCTGGGATTCGATCTTGCAACCTTTCGGTTACTAGTCCAAAGCTCTAACCACTAGGCTACTTGTTATGTTCATACAAATATTTACACATGTTAAGTTTTCTGAAAATAAACGCAGTTGACAGTGCGATGACGTTTATTTTTTTTGCTGAGTTTAGTTACCTGTGACATATTCTGCGTTGATTTGGGACACAATGGGCGCAGACGCTTTCCTCGCATGGGTTTGACTCTCCATGTCTGTCTATAGTTGGCTAGCTTACTTTCCTAAGTAAAAATGGTAGCTGTATGTTAACAATACGATGGAAAACTACCTATTCCACTGACATTGCTCCTTTTAACACACCAGCATGTTAGCTACATTGGCAAAGTGGCAACTGAAGTTGACTTCACACTACAGCTAAGTAACGTCAGCTAGTTGGCAAATAGTAATCCAATGCTAACGTTAGCTACAGTAGTAGCCAACTAGCTGGCTATGGCAGCAACTAATATTAGCTAATAAAACAATAAATGACTTGATTATTTAGTAAATGGCTATCAAAAAGGCGAAATAATTGTGGAAACCAAACTTGGTTTTTCACAACATCTGTGTAATTCCCGCTACGCATGTACACAAGGAAACACGTTATGTGCGACACATTTCCGGTTCGCCATGTTTAGATTCCTAGTGAAACAAGGGGTGTAACGTAATGGCTCCTACTAGTAATGCGCAGGTTGACCGATAACCCGCAGACGGGGTTAAGGTCATTAAACATTGTGTGGCTCAAAGGCGGGTTGAACAAAGACACACACACAATACCTTAACAATCCATAAATGTATTATTATTCAGCAATTTATATGGGCTACATTGAGGTTCTTCTTTCATTACCGTAGGCTATCTGGTATTACTGCATTAGCCTAAATTTTAGGATTTAACTGTACGCGCGCCAAATAGCATACACAGCCAATCCGCAGAAAAAATGTACGTCAATCCACGGAGGCAAAAGTGACATTGTCGAAGTTTAATTCAATACGACAAAAGCTGCGAAAGAGAGTTGAAAATAAAGAGAAGGAAGGGTCAGAAAAGTAATGTTTGGAAAATATATATATGTTTTAAGTGGTAAAAGGATGATAGCAGTGCCGGACAGGTGGTGTCGAAAATCTCCCCCTGCCCGAATTCTTACCCCCCTTCTAATTTCCTTAATTTTGTGGCAAGAGTCAAATACTTTCTATAGAACAACCTTCGCCTCAAGATAGGCAACCGAAATTAATAATTCATGTATATGTATTATATTAAACATAGAGGGAGTAAAATGTTGGCAAGCAATAAACATTTCAGAACAACTATGGCTGAATTATTATCCTTACACTTTCAAAAATACTAGTCGAATTAAACATGGGAGAGATGACGAATTTTGGCAAATATATTTATTTATAGACTAATACAAATCAGTAGCGGATTTAGGTACAGGGCGGCACCTTGCCGGGGGCGGCATGGGGCGCGTGCGGGCGCGTGCGGGCGCTGAAGGGGGGGTTCGCCCAGCGCGCCATATTGAAACAAATAGCCAAACCGAAAACTGCAGAATAAAATGCTTTCTGCTACTAAGATCAGTGAAATGTAGGCTAAACTGACAATGAAGTGAAGAAGAGAAATCTCAACTAGCATGCAAGCCGCAGCAATGAAGAACGCGAAGAGGGAGGGGAGAATTCTGTCAGGGGGGAGATTGTGAGGCTCTATACAAATTCGACTGAGGTAAAGTTGGTTTTATATTCACACATAAGGACATTCATCAGACATTCGCCAAAAGCCATTTAAAAATTTAAAAATCAATAACTAATTCACCGTTTGTCACAGAATCAAGCTAGATATGATTTATTTTATAAATGTCTAGCATACTTTTACAACCTTTTTTTGAGTAGAAATTCCAGTTTTGACTTGATAGAAATACATAAAATCTGTAAAATGCCATTTAAAGTGATATAAATAACTAATTCACTGTTTGTCACAGAAACATCAAACTATATATGATGTATTCTATAAATGTCTAGCATACTTTTACAACCTTTGTTTTGAGGAAGAATTCCAGTTTTGATTTGATAGAGGGCATGTAGTCTGTCTAGAGGGCGTGGTCAAAGTTCTAATGAGTCTGTTATACCCTATTAGAAGGGGCCTGGTAGAAATGTTGCATCTTCAGTCATATTAAATTAGATTACAGGAAAAAACTACATGATGAAGGGGTCAGGCCTGACTAACAAAGAAGACAGGTGGATGGATCAAGAGGACCAAGATAACCAAGAGGATTAACATGGACAACATTCCACAGTGGAGATGATAAAGAAAACTAAGAGTGAAACATAACCATATATTAGTATGGGTATTGAAAGATACCAGAGGGTGGATAACAAAAAAAGCACTAATATAAGAAGTAGATGGTACATGTTTGGTTTTTGGGCTGAATGTATACATTATGATCTGCCTCTGAACTGTATGTGAACTCCTCTGCAATCTACTGGCACTAACCATTAAAAACTAGGACTTCAACCAGGCTGTCCCTATGCTATTTGCTCTCTTAAACTGATAGTACAAAGCCTATGTGAAAATTAGGTTTTTCACAAAAGATCATGAAAAAAAATATCAACTGGCCCAAATCAGCTCTACATAATTCAGCAGGGAGGTGTGCAACTACCACACATTATACCCATTACACCAGTGTAGAAACTACGTCACCTACATAGCTATTACCAAATCCCTTTCAGTTCACATTCCTTGCAGAAAGAATAATTTGCAAACCTTTTAAAACGTCCAGAAAGACAGTTGTCTTAGAAGGGTATGTATACTTTAAAATACATATTTTATGTGAATGGATGTGAATGAAAGAATTCTGGCAGTGTTTTAATGTCCTAGTTTCATCTTTTTTTCTTTACCTCCAACTCTATATATCCGAGTGAGCCTACAGTATGAGGACCTTGGGGATCAGAATTACCATTATACCCTTTGATCAAACGTATAACATACAAACACTGCTCAAAAGGAGTTGTTTGTGATATCTACACTCAGTTGCCACTTTATTAGGTTCACCACCTGTTACGGGATTTTTGTGTTTAATGACTAAAATATGTATACATTTGACTTAGACGTTACTGTATGAATGAAACTTATTATAATCATAATTCTGAGTGTAATATGTTCCTTATTAGAAAGAATGGAGTTATCTTCAGACAGGCTGGAATGCTGTGTTCCTTACAGGACATTCTGTCTCTACCCAGGGAGGGGAAAGACCTTGAGTTGGTTGTAGATAGTTGAACAGGTGGCAGACAGTAATGAGAACTCGAACTGTATTGCCATTGTATCCGAGAGGAGGTTGGACATTAAAACCTATGACATCATATTTATTATATAACCTGATGTAAATTGTACTATGATTCAGTACTCTCGAGAATAAACGCTATTGATTGATTGATTTTAAGACTGGTTTTCTGTCCATTTGGCTGATAATTATCTTACAAATTCTTATTTATGGGCAGAATGTTTTAATTGAATTGGTTGATAAACATAGGAATGAAATTCCTTTAACACCACCCTATTCACGAAAATAAATTGCTCCTACATACACCAAGTCCAGTGGTCTTGGCTTGCTAGACACTAAAGCATGCAGAGAAGTATTCGGGTATTCTGTTACTGTTTGTTTGAACTTTAGAATGTGCAAAATGACAGCACAGTCTGTGATGGTCTTTTGTATCTCAGAAAAACAGTTTTTTTAATTTTTATAATTCCAACACTCCGCTTGTACTGCCTATAATCAACTCCAACTGGACTTAAAAACTTGAACAGTCTATCTCCTTTGGCTGTAAGTGTTGAACAGTTGAATCTATTACCTCAGGAAAAAAGCCTGAAAAAGGAACTACTGATACTGGAAAATACATTTCTGGAGGTTTAATGTACTTTGATGTAGGTTTGATGTACCTACTGTAGTTATTGTAATTCATGTTACATATATTTCTAAATCCGACATGGCGATCTCATGGAACCTTGCTGCTTTTATGTTTTAGCCATTAGGGGGAGGTGTTGTTTTTATTCTGCATTAGGCTAACAGGAAATAAGGAAAAAGGGAGGGAAAATCTCAGACTTAACAGTAGATTACAACAGGGTTGACAAGGTGTTTGAGGTAAACTTTTGGCTCCAATGGGTCGTGTAAAGCAGAAAGACGATCTTTGGGGGAACCCTTTGCTACAGGGTGTGGGAATGGGGCAAAGCACAGACAGTGAGAGAACAATGTATCTAACTGTAAGGGACAGATTGTCTTTGAAGCACAACCTTTAGAACTATGGGTTCCAGAAAGTGTCTTTAAATGTGTCAACAATGCATAAAAATGTGGTCCTCTTTTTTTTTTTACAGTCTTCAACGCGAAGCAATACTGCTCGATGTGTGCTTTGCATCATCCAGAGAAAACTGATGATAATCTGACCAACTGGGTTTGTATTTGTGTAATATAACAGTAGACTCTGAAAACTCATGTAGTTTGATCCTTCAAGACATTTAGAAGTATGAAACTTTGTTTTGAAACTTTTTTATCAGGGTTATCCTTGTGTTATTGCTAGGGTTGCACATTTTGGGGAATATTCAGAGGTAGAAACTTTCTGTGGGAATTAACGGATATATTTGAGAATGAATGGAAATATATGCAAATTAATATTAATACCATTTAAATGTAGATGTTTTTTGCATTGGATATATTTACCATATCATATGGAGACAGAAACATAAACCTTTTACCTTCTCATAAGTAGACAAATTGCAAATTATTAAATCCTTCCAATAGAAAAAATATTATTGTTACGAATTGAACTTTAATTAAATGAGTTGACTCTTCACATGGGATGATTTCACTGAACAACAAAAGAAAGGGAATATTAAATGATCCTTCTCATCTCCCAAAAACATTTTCAACATAAATGATAGTCTTGAAACTAAAGCTTTGTTTGTCTTCCTCTCAGGCTTCCATGTCTTCCCCCTGGACCTCCTCAATATCCACCTCTTGAACATCAGACTCTGAGGCCTCATCTTTACTAACACTTTCCAACCTTAATGAGGATGGCTCGTTGTCAGGCTCAAAAAGCCTCACATTTGCCTGGATGGCCACCAATTTTTCAACCCTTGTATTGGTCAGCCTGTTACGTGATTTGGTGTGTGTGTTCCCAAACTAGGACCAGTTGCGCTCTGAGGCGGCTGATGTTGGTGGGATTTGGAGGATGATGGAGGCAACAGGGGAGAGCCTCAAATCCACAAAGTCCCTTCCACCAGGTGGCTAATGAGATATGTTGGCACGACTGCCATATTGCATCTCCAGCCCAAAGTCCTTGCTTGGAAGTGTACTTCGCCAGACTGCCAAGAACCTTGCCCTCATCCAGACCAAGGTGGCGAGACATGGTAGTGATGACACCATAGGCCTTGTTGATCTCTGCACCAGACAGGATGCTCTTGCTAGCATATTTGGGGTCCAACATGTATGGGCTTCAGGCAGAAGTCATCACGCTTTTTGATGTATTTCAGAACTGCAGTACGGATTTCTTCTCTTACATCTGCAAGCAGTCTGAACATCAGACAATATGGCATTGTCTCCCTCAATCCGTGCACTGGCTCCTGCTATAGATTTCAGGAGTTTCAGGCTGCTTACCACTCCCAAAATACATCATCCAGGAGGATCCTCTTGATGGGGCTGTCCATATCGTCAGACAGTGATATGGCCATTTCTTGGAGAGAATTCTTCCCCTCCAGGAGACTGTCAAACATGATGACAACACCAGTGTTGCTGGGCAGCTTCAATGAGGCGCTCTTATTCTTCTCACTTTGCTTGGTGAGGTAGATTGGTGCTAAAACTTGATGACCATTCACATACCTAACCATTTCCTTGGCTCTCTTGTAGTGTATCCATTGTTTTCAGTGCCATGATGTCCTTGAGGAGCAGATTCAATGCATGAGCAGCACAGCCAATGGGTGTGATGTGAGGGTAGGACTCCTCCACTTTAGACCAAGCAGCCTTCATGTTCGCAGCATTGTCTGTCACCAGTGCAAATATCTTCTGTGGTCTAAGGTCATTGATGACTGCCTTCAGTTCATCTGCAAGGTAGAGACCAGTGTGTATGTTGTCCCTGGTGTCTGTGCTCTTGAAAATGAGTAAAAAGAACAACAAATACAATTCCACGTACAGATAAATAGTTAAGCAGTTAGATTAAACAACTCCTTTGTAAGGAGATTATTTCACTTATAATTCACTGTATCACAATTCCAGTGGGTCAGAAGTTGACATACACTAAGTTGACTGTGCCTTTAAAAAGCTTGGAAAATTCCAGAAAATGATGTCATGGCTTTAGAAGCCTCTGATAGGCTAATTGACATCATTTGAGTCAATTGGAGGTATACCTGTGGATGTATTTCAAGGCCTACCTTCAAACTCAGTGCCTCTTTGCTTGACATCATGGGAAAATCAAAAGAAATCAGCCAAGACCTCAGGGGGAAAAAATGTAGACCTCCACAAGTCTGGTTAATCCTTGGGAGCAATTTCCAAACGCCTGAAGGTACCGCGTTCATCTGTACAAATAATAGTACACAAGTATAAACACCATGGGACCACGCAGCCGTCATACCACTCAGGAAGGAGACGCGTTGTGTCTCCTAGAGATGAACGTACTTTGGTGCGAAAAGTGCAAATCAATCCCAGAACAACAGCAAAGGACCCTGTGAAGATGCTGGAGGAAACAGGTACACAAGTATCTATTTCCACAGTAAAACAAGTCCTATGTCGACATAACCTGAAAGGCCCCCTAGCAAGGAAGAAGCCACTGAAGCTGTGATGCTTGCAAGCCAAAGAACACCATCCCAACCGTGAAGCATGGGGGTGGCAGCATCATGTTGTGGGGGTGCTTTGCTGCAGGAGGTACTGGTGCACTTTACAAAATAGATGGCGTCATGAGGATGGAAAATGATGTGGATATATTGAAGCAACATCTCAAGACATCAGTCAAGAAGTTAAAGCTTGGTCGCAAATGGGTTTTCCAACTGGACAATGACCTCAAGCATACTTCCAAAGTTGTGGCAAAATGTCTTAAGGACAACAAAATCAAGGTATTGAAGTGGCCATCAAAGCACTGACCTCAAACCTATAAAAAATGTGTGGGCAGAACTGAAAAAGCGTGTGCGAGCAAGGATGCCGACAAACCTGACTCAGTTACACCAGCTCTGTCAGGAAGAATGGGCCAAAATTCACCCAACTTATTGTGGGAAGCTTGTGGAAGGCTACCCGAAACGTTTGACCCAAGTTAAACAACTTAAAGGCAATGCTACCAAATACTAATTAAGTTTATGTAAACTTCTGACCAACTGGGAATGTGATGAAAGAAATAAAAGCTGAAATAAATCACTCTCTCTACTATTATTCTGACATTTCACATTCTTAAAATAAAGTGGCGATCCTAACTGACCTAAGACATGGAATTTTTACTAGGATTAAATGTCAGCAACAGAGAAACTGAATTTAAATCTATTTGGCTAAGGTGTACAGTCGTCGCCAAAAGTTTTGAGAATGACACAAATATTAATTTTCAAAGTCTGCTGCCTCAGTTTGTATGATGGCAATTTGCATATACTCCAGAATGTTATGGAGAGTGATCAGATGAATTGCAAAGTGCCTCTTTGCCATGCAAATGAATTGAATCCCCAAAAAGCATTTCCACTGCATTTCAACCCTGCCACAAAAGGACCAGCTGACATCATGTCAATGATTCTCTTGTTAACACAGGTGTGAGTGTTGACGAGGACAAGGCTGGAGATCACTGTGTCATGCTGATTGAGTTCGAATAACAGACTGGAAGCTTCAAAAGGAGGGTGGTGCTTGGAATCATTGTTCTTCCTCTGTTAATCATGGTTACCTGCAAGGAAACACGTGCCGTTATCATTGCTTTGCACAAAAAGGGCTTCACAGGCAAGGATATTGCTGCCAGTAAGATTGCACCTAAATCAACCATTTATCGGAGTATCAAGAACTTCAAGGAGAGCGGTTCAATTATTGTGAAGAAGGCTTCAGGGCGCCCAAGAAAGTCCAGCAAGCGCCAGGACCGTCTCCTAAAGTTGATTCAGCTGCGGGATCCGGGCACCACCAGTACAGAGCTTGCTCAGGAATGGCATCTTGCAGGTGTGAGTGCATGTGCACGCACAGTGAGGCGAAGACTTTTGGAGGATGGCCTGGTGTCAAGAAGGGCAGCAAAGAAGTCACTTCTCTCCAGGAAAAACATCAGGGACAGACTGATATTCTGCAAAAGGTACAGCGATTGGACTGCTGAGGACTGGGGTAAAGTCATTTTCTCTGATGAATTCCCTTTCCGATTGTGTGGGGCATCCGAAAAAAAGCTTGTCCAGAGAAGACAAGGTGAGCGCTCCCATCAGTCCTGTGTCATACCAACAGTAAAGCATCCTGAGACCATTCATGTGTGGGGTTGCTTCTTAGCCAAGGGAGTGGGCTCACTCACAATTTTGCCTAAGAACACAGCCATGACAAAGAATGGTACCAACACATTCTCCGAGAACAACTTCTCACAACCATCCAGGAACAGTTTGGTGACGAACAATGCCTTTTCCGGCATGATGGAGCACATTGCCATAAGGCAAAAGTGATAACTAAGTGGCTCGGGGAACAAAACTTCAATAATTTGGGTCCATGGCCAGGAAACTCCCCAGACCTTAATCCCAGTAAGAACTTGTGGCCAATCCTCAAAAGGCGGGTGGACAAACAAAAACCCACAAATTCTGACAAACTCCAAGCATTGATTATGCAAGAATGGGCTGCCATCAGTCAGGATGTGGCCCAGAAGTTAATTGACAGCATGCCAGGGCGGATTGCAGAGGTCTTGAAAAAGAAGGGTGAACAAAAATATCTAGACACTGAAGCAGCAAACTTTGTGGAAATTAATATTTGTGTCATTCTCAAAACTTTTGGCCACGACTGTATGTAAACTTCCAACTTCAACTGTACATACTATGACAGCAATTCACTGTAATAGGTACACACGTTGTATCTGGCACAAGTGACGATTAAACTGATTTGGATTTCAAAAACTGCCATTATTGTAACGTTTGATATAACAACATTGATGTGGGATATCTTTTTTATCAAAACATACGTTTTTTGCAAAAGCATGCCTTTATTACTATATGATTTATATTGCCTGAAAACTCAATGATGATTAACACCTCAGTTATGTGTGCTTCTGTCAGGGTTGTGGTCAAATGCATGTCATTTAAAGTCAATTTAGCAATTGAACAAAAATCCAATCCAATTTGAAAATTTTCCTAATTGCAAAAGCATGTAACAGAATTTGGGTATTTCAGAACTGTAATTTAGATGTAAATAAACATAACCCTGTTTTTAGATGTAAATAAACATAACCCTGTTTTATGTTTTTAATACTGCAGATAGAATGCTCTGTGTGCCAGAGATACCATTCAGATTGTCTGGGGATGAAGGACTTCAACAAAGCCAAAATAGAAAATGATTGGAAGGGGCCTCTTTGCTGTTAAATTAAAGGCGTATAAATAAAGGACTGTTGTGCCTTGTAACTACTTTAAAATGTGGAACTGTTGCACTAAAAATGCAAGTTCGTTTGCGGTTTGACAATAACTGATTAGAGTATATCCTCTGGCGTGTTGATGCTAATGTGTTGATGTTCTCTGTATCCATAGCAGAATGATTTTGCAGTGCATGGTGATCAAACAGGTTTCCTGTTATATTCATCAGAGGTATAAGGAAGGGGAAGTCTGTGAATCAAAAAAATAGTAATTGTACAGATGGTTAACAAAACATGCACCTGACAGTATTCGTACCTTGGTTTTTGTGGTGAATGTGAATGAAAAAAACTGTTTTGATAATGGTTTTCATTCACATACCTTGTCCATGGGATGGGATATTCATTGACGAGGTAATGTGATCTGCATAACATACCTATTGACATACCTTT
Source organism: Salvelinus sp. IW2-2015 (assembly GCF_002910315.2). Taxonomy (NCBI): domain Eukaryota; kingdom Metazoa; phylum Chordata; class Actinopteri; order Salmoniformes; family Salmonidae; genus Salvelinus; species Salvelinus sp. IW2-2015. Next base: position 15,881,213 of record NC_036843.1, read on the forward strand.
GTATGCCTCATTTTCTGTATACCTTCAGACACAAAAGTGAGCAGTTCAGTCATCTGCACCCAAGCCTTCAACATATTCTTATAGCCTACATATTCTTACCTCTTTGTTGATTGATATCCATTGAATTGTGTCCATTTTCTGTTTTTAGAAAGATTTGCATAAATATGAAAAAATAGATCATCATAAAACAATATCAATTTAGATCATACAAGGGACAACCTTCCCTTAAGATGAGATCTTTACATTTTTCAGTTAAGAGCCTGCACCTGCTGCCCTTTCAAATCCAAATGTTTCAGTTGGGGACTTAGGTTCCTACATGAACCCCCACCAACTAAGGAGGTTCATCGATAAACCCCACCTATGGGGTTCTTGGAAGAACCTTTTGGGTGCCATTTTCAGTGCCAAGAACCCTAAGGTTCTTCAAATAAGAACCCTTGTTGAACCCCTACTTTTTAGAGTGTATCAAGATGGCATGTTAATGATTCAAGTAACCAGTTATGATGTCAAGTAGAGTTTTGCATAACTCAATTGACTAATCAAGATAAAATCACAGAGAAATACTTTTATTTATACATTTATTTGTTCTGAATATGTGATCTAAAACTTGGATTAATAACAGCAAATTATGGCAGGTATACAGGTGATAAATAACCAATAAATAACAAGCACATTGTTATACGATTCCACAAATGGCTTGGCTTCACAACAGTAATTTCACAATAATTTCAATTACAACACAAGGCAGTTTATTAAATCATTAATATGGTAATTTTGTCCTTTATGAATAGTGATGTGGGCATATTAAACTAAACGGAGAAAATATAAAAGAAATCATATTAGATATAGGTCAATAAAAACAGAAATATCTGTTTAGGCCATGTCTGATTTGTGTGTGCGCTGGTGGGTTTTTAGATGAGACGCTTGTGTGAAAGTCTTCTCACACACTTTACATTGGAATGGCCTCTCGCCTGTGTGGGTGACATAATGCCTCTGGAGTTTGGAAGGAGTCTTGAAATCCTTGAAACAAATTGCACACCGATATGTGCTTGACTGAGTAACCTCAATTTGATTTCTTAGGGCACATTTATGGAGCTGAAGATCCCTTTCTGTTTCAAAAGATGTGATGCATTTGTCACACTGAAATGACATGTGAATTGGTTCACGCCAGTAATGATCAAGCCTCTCATTTTGGATAACATTATGACTGTCTGCATCTGCTATGACTTGATTGGTTTGAAATTCCATTTGCATAGAATGCATGTGACCCCCCATTTCCTGTTGCAATGAATTATGACCTGTCATCTCATTGTTTAGGGCATGTCTGTGAACAATAAGATGAGTAGCAAGTTCAGATGGGGACAAGAAATTACTGTGACACTCAGTGCACCAATAGTCCTCGCTTTGTCTACTCCCAGATTCCATGTTATCATCTGGTAGGCTTATGTCTTGTATTGCCACAAAGCTTGGGTCTCTTGCCTCTGAAGAATTACCTAAACCCTCATCAGTGACTGAGCTGTGATCAGAACTGTCTTTGTAGGACTGTGGCATGTCTCTCAGTTTCTTTCCGTGAGCAGAGGCAAGAGTTTCATGGTCAGGGTCCCTAAATGTGCTGTTATCCTGGACATCACTACATGTTTTAATCTCATGTGTTCGTCGTTCATGACTTCTCAAGTGGCAAGGCTGTCTGAAAGTTTTAGTACATAAACTGCATTTGAATGGTCTTATCCCAGTGTGTATGAGAAAGTGTCTAGATAGTTTCGATGGCGTGTCAAAGCCCTTCTGACAAATCGTGCACAGGTGTGCTTTTCTTTTAGCACAGGTCACCTTGTTTGGTATGGACAGTTTAGAAGTGCTGTTAATGTTGTTGTCCTGTTGTGCCTTTGGTTGATTATTACAGGTATCCTCAAAATTGTCCTGGAATGGTCTCCATTCATTCACACCATTTGAATGGAATGGCTCTGCTTTCATAGAACTTGTCACAGGAACTTGAACACAGACTTTAGGGTACTGAAGTTGTTGCGGCCTTCTTACTTTCATTCTATTTCCCTGTCGAGAGGCAGGTCTGAAGGGTCTCCACTTGTGAGTTCCCTCATGGACTTTCAGGTGTGTGGCCTGTCTGAATGTTTTTCCACATGCCAGGCATTGGAATGGTCTCAAGCCAGTGTGTACAAGGTTATGTCTTTGTAGTTTAGAGGCAGATGGGAAATATTTGAAACATATTAAACACTGGTGTTTCGTATGGTTTGTACTCCCCACAGAGATGGCGTCAGCGCCTTTCAAAGCCAATTCTGGACCTGTACTCAGGAAAGGGGCATCATTGACTTTTCCTGTTGAAGGCATTGCTTGAATTTTCAATTGCAAGTGGCCACTTTGATTCAGTGTTGTTTCTGGTGGCATTTGGAGAGGGAGCTGAGGCTTGGATAGGGAGGATGTTGAATGCTGAAACCAATGCATTTTTCTATTGCTTTCATTGTGTCCACAAGCAAAAGTACTGCCTTGACCTGACTGTTTCTCTGTAGGGGACTTGAGGTGAACGTTCCTATCAGAATTGTGCTTTTCAGGAAGCTTTTCCTGAAATTGGACACCCACTGGAGACTCTCGGTGTTCAGTAATTCGACGTGATGGAGGTCTAGAACGTGGAGCATATCTTTGCTTTCCATTTTTGGACCACAGATGAGTGTGGGAGTGGATCCTCAAATGTGTTGGCTGGCGAAATCGCTTCCCACACGTGTAGCACCCAAAGGGTCTTTGACCAGTATGGGTCAACATATGCCTCTGCAGTTTGGATGGAGAAGGGAAACATTTAAGGCATGCAAGACACTGATGGTTCAGTTGCTGATTCTTTGCTTTCTGGCTGATCTTACGTTGGCTGCTGGTTTGACCAAATACTGGCGTCTTCAGGTGAGATGTTGCAGTTGATTCAGGTTCCTGCAGAGTGGAAACTGGAAAGTCTTTATCATCTTTCACATTCAGCTTCCAGTGCTCTGGTTTCACAATAATATTGAGTTCAAGAGCTTTCGATTCATTAAGCTCTGGAGAAGTCATCCCTTTGTCTGAATTTTGGGAAGCATGTTCAGTCTTCGACACAGACACGGCACCCCTTGGATCATCCACCTGACTTGTGTTCTGAGATTCATCTTGGTTCTTATGACTGACTTGGTGCCTCTTTAAATGGGTCGAAAGACGGAAGGGTCTGCCGCAGACACGGCACTGAAAGGGTCTTACTTCTTTATGCATCATGTAATGCTGCCTGTGTCTAATTGAACTGCTGAATGTTTTTGAGCAAATGCTACACTCAAATTGACTGGTACCACTAGCATTCGGCTCTACTTTGACAGGAAGCGAAGACCTTTCTAACTTGTCCAGGTGCTGCGGGGCACCGACGCTTATTTCACACTGTAGTTCCATATCTACATTTGTGTTCCTAGCATCTATTCGCTTTTCTTTTTGTTTGGTACACACATTTTGGAGATTTGATTTATTATGCGAGGCATATAGGTGGGTTTTCAGGTGTGACACCTGCCTGAATGTTTTCCCGCAGTCCTCACAGGAAAAAGGCTTCTGGCCAGTGTGAGTAAGAAAATGACGCTTTAGTTTGGATGGAGAACAGAATGTTTTTGAGCAGGTTGGACATTCGTGGTTCACCCTCATTCTACCTCTGAAAGAGCTTTGCTGAGACCCAAGCATGGGGATAGTCTTAGAAAATCCAGTAGGCCTGCGTTCATGTATTTGAGAGTGCATTTTCAAATGGGCCCTTAGTCTGAAGGCCTTCCCACAAATGTTACACTCAAAAGGTTTTGGCTGACTGTGAACTGGTAAGTGCCTCTGAAGCTGGTGAGAGGAACTAAAACACATCAGGCACACTGTACATGTGTAGACATCGTCTGTGTGCCATGCACTGTTCTCCATTCCATCAGAACCGATCATGTTATCTTGCAGTAAATCGGTGAAGAAATGGCCTCCTGGCTGGGTGTTTTGTTGGCTGCTAAATAAACCATTATCAGCAGGTGGGATAAGTTCAGGTCGCGGTTTGATCTCTGAGGCTGTAGTGTACATCTCTGGTGGTGTCCTCTCCATGGTCCCATCTCTTCGAAAATATGCTGCAGGCAACAGTGGGGTGTCTGTAATTAAATCATGTCCAGATTTCTCAAGAGATGGATCAGGGCTTGTAGGTACTGGTATAGTATGTTGCAAACTGTCTGTGGGTGGACTCCAATTGTGGTAATTCCCTGTGTGTGTCTCGGAGTGCTTCTTTAAATGTACAGATTGTCTAAAGGCTTTGCCACAAACCAAACAGGTAAATGGCTTTTGGCCTGTGTGTATGAGATAGTGTCTCTGGAGTTTAGAGGCACTCGGGAAACCTTTACAACAAACGCTGCACTGATGCATTGTCGTCTTCTTCGTTCCTGTGATGTTCGACAAATGCTTGATGATTCTCCTTCATTGAGCAATCTAGGAAAAAATATCAAATATGTTTAAATACAATATTGATGTGGGTAAATACACATAGAAAAGTAGTAATGTATAATTAATTGAATCAAAAACGGCATTCTTCAACCTAGTATGAGCAACAACAAAAATATGTTGCAAATCCATTCATGGCTCTTTTAGCGCGATTTTGTAATAAAATATTTCACCTGATCAATAAAGCTCCCTTACAGTAAGTAACATAAAATAGGCCTAAGTTGAGACGTAGCTAGCTACATATTACGAGATAGCTAGCTAACGTTACATTCATAACTATATATACATCAAACTCCTATGTAACATAAAATAGGCCTAACTTGTAGTCAACACATATTAGGACTGAGTTAGCTAGCTAACGTAACATTCAAGCTAGAATGACAAACTGAAAAGGATAGCGCTACTAGCTAGCTTAGCTAGCTAACCTTACCTAATTTTTAATTTGCCAGTTTCACCAGGATAAATGTTTAAAATAGTCACCATGCACGAGTCGAGTTGATGGTAATTCTCAAGAATAAGAAATACAAGTCAAATGTATGCTTGTGCGGTTCAAAAAACGACGAAAAAATGTCGATTACGTGAAAACAATGTTCAAAATAAACACCAACTGTGTCCGTCTCTCAATAACGCTCGGATGGAATCAATATTACTTATTTCAAGTTCCTACACTGCTGAACTGACGTCTACCGTAGTGGCAGTATCTATCTATGAGTTTTATCCGAGGCGCTAGTAAAATAAATACATACATAAATAAACTTTGCGGAATTCCACTCCCAGTTTGTGGTGTATTGTAGTCAATGAAGTGCACAGCAAATTGTTTTATATTAGTTTTGAATACCTAAAAACGTTTTCAAAATTAAAAGTGTTATAGATGATGTGATTATGTATTTCATGTGTATGTGCTAATATAGTAGCCCAATTACTTACAGCCTAGAAAGTCATTTTTATATAAAAGAGTAACCAAATGTGCAGGAACAGCGTCCAAACTCTTCCGGTATTTCCCTTCACAGACCCAGTTAGTGGGGACATTCAGACACATCCATCAAATCCATTTGTTTGGACATGGATTCACATTTGAAAACCCAAGAAACACTCTTTGAAGATGTTATTTGTAATAGGATTATGGTTGGCTTAGCACGCCAATTGTGACACAAACTCTAATTATACAGCCTCGTCTCTGGACTTAATTTTAGTACAAATTTAAGATTCTATCCACAATCCAAATCTGCTCCGAACTCATTGAACTAACCTGTACATCAGGACACTGTACACTGACAAAATCAGCCATATGCGTTAGAGCTGCAATCTGACCTTGTTAATTTACAAAAAGCACTGGTTTGTTTAAAACTTGTACTCAATGCAGGCAAGACTAAATACATGTTGTTCTCTAGTTCTCGCAAGAATATTTAAGATTAATTACAAATGTATTCATTGGATGGTTCTCCCATTGATCGGATTCCCACCTACAAATATCTGAGCATTTGGATTGACAAAGACTTAATCTTTAAAAAACATATGGATGAGCTTGTTGAAAAGAAAAAATTTCAAGTGGTTTGTTTTTTTAGAAATATAACTTGCAGGAATATATAACTTGCAGGAAGCATAGTCAAATGTATTTAACTAGGCAAGTCAGTTAAGAACAAATTCTTATTTTACAATGACAGCCTACCTCAGCCAAACCCTTCCCTAACCCGGATGACACTGGGCCAATTGTGAGCTGCCCTATTGGACTCCCAATCACGGCCGGTTGTGATACAGTCCGGGAACGAACCAGGGTGACGCCTCTAGCACTGAGATGCAGTGCCTTAGACCGCTGTGCCATCCTGGAGCCCAAATGTCCCAAATACAAGAAGTGTAGACCTTACTGTGAAATGCTTACTTACAAGCCCTTAACCAACAATGCAGTTCAAGAAATAGAGTCCAGAAAATATTTACTAAATAAAGTAAAGTAATATATATTTTTTTAAAGTAACACAATAAAATCACCGGTACCGAGTCAATGTGCAGGGGTACAGGTTAATCGAGATAATTTGTACCCCCTCGGTAGGGGTAAAGTGTCTATGCATAGATAATAAACAGCGAGTAGCAGCAGTGTAGAAAACAAATGGGGGGTGTGGGGGGGTGGTCAATGTAAATAATCCGGGTTGCCATTTGATGAATTGTTCAGTAGTCTTATGGCTTGGGTGTAGGAACTGTTAGGAACCTTTTGGACCTAGACTTGGCGCTCCGGTACCACTTGCCGTGCGGTAGCAGAGAGGACAGTGTTTTTTATTTAACCTTTATTTAACTAGGCATGTCAGTTAAGAACAAATTCCTATTTACATTGACGGCTTACCCCAGCCAAACTCAGACGACGCTGGGCCAATTGTGCGCCACCCTATATGACTCCCAATCACAGCCGAATGTGATACAGCCTGGATTTGAACCAGGGACTGTAGTGATGCCTCTTGCACTGAGACGCAGTGCCTTAGACCGCTACGTCAGTCTGGAGCCACTCAGGAGACTGGGGTCTTTGACAATTTCCCTGCCAGTTCTTGAATATGGCGACACCATTTATCGGAATGCAGCAGCCACTACTCTTAAACCTTTGGATGCTGTCTATCATAGCGCCCTATCTCTGGTGATAGTTTTAATATGCATCACTGCATCCTGTATCAGAAGGTTGGCTGGTCCTTATTAAAGTCCCGTTGGTCACATTATTACTTATTTTCCTTTGTTACAAAGCTCTACTGGACAAGCTTCCAACATACCTCACTTCGTTGTTTAAGTATAAAGACATGAGTTACTAAACACGTTGACAGGGTTGGTTAAGTCTTGAGGTTCCTCGGGACTCCACCGAATTGTGTAGATCCGCTTTTAGTTTTGATGCGCCCCACTGCTGGAACAATCTGCAGATCTCGTTGAAATTGGATGTTCTGGTGCTGCTCAGGCAGTTTAGGGTATTGATTGAAAACCTGGTAGTTGAGAGATGCAGAATTTATCAATGATTGTATTTCAGATGTTTGTGTATTCTAACTGTTGCTTGTATTCTATCAAATTTGTCAATTGTCAAATGCAAGGCTCCCTGTTGAAATAAAGGTAAAAGTTGTATAAGAAATACCTGTCTGTCAGAGGTATAGTTAGTCAGAAAAGGAGAAAGGGTTGCCAAGTTTTATTGGAAACACAATTATAGAAGTATATGTTTACATCAGCCCAGGGTCAGACTTGGACTGGAGATCGGCCTTGGCATTTCAAACACAGCAGCCTATTTTTCCCCTTGAGGCCCCCACACGGCCCATTTTCTTCCTCCAGGACCCAACACCCGCCCATTTTCTTCCTCCAGGACCCCACACCGGTCCATTTTCTTCCTCCAGGATCCCACACCGGCCCATTTTGTTCCTTGAGGGCCCTATTATTAGCCAGATAATTATAATTTTGCACAAAACCCCCAAGTTAGACAGGCCTACTGGGCTAAAATGGACCAGTCTGTCCCTGCCTCAACTTAGATGTCCCACATCCTATAGTGTAATTAAAGATTAACAAATTAACCTAGTGGCTTTCTAGCGCTGGAGCTTTCTAGAAGCTTACTGTTTACTGCCTGCACGCAGTCAACCTCGGATTAGATGTTTGACTAAATACTTTAAGAGATGCAAAAATACACAAATGAATGGACAAACAAACTTTTAATGGAATTAACAAGAAGGCCTCCAGTGAGCTCTACCAGAGCTGCTATTTGGCTGCAATTCATACAATCAGCCATAAGAGGGCTGCATACACCACACAATAACCTGCTTCATCATGAAGCCTTATAAAGCATCGTCTATAAATCAGACTGTTGCCATGGTTACTCCATGATATCAGTCTTAAAGAAGTCACTGTAAAAAATATGCAATAGTCTCTACAAGCCAAGTGGAAGTGGAGATAGGGTAACCACAGGAAAGTGTTGCTTACTCAACTTTTTACGGCACCGGTAGGTTCTGTTGCTTGTATTCAAATCAAATCAAAGTTTATTTGTCACGTGCGCCGAATACAACAGGTGTAGACCTTACAGTGAAATGCTTACTTACAGGCGCTAACCAATAGTGCAAAAAATGTATTAGGTGAACAATAGGTAAGTAAATAAATAAAACAACAGTAAAAAGACAGGCTATATACAGTAGCGAGGCTATAAAAGTAGCGAGGCTACATAGAGACACCGGTTAGTCAGGCTGATTGAGGTAGTATGTGCATGTAGATATGGTTAAAGTGACTATGCATATATGATGAACAGAGAGTAGCAGTAGCTTAAAAGAGGGGTTGGCGGGTAGTGGGTGGCAGGACACAATGCAGATAGCCCGGTTAGCCAATGTGCTGGAGCACTGGTTTCCATCTCCTGACGCATTTCACGTGAAGCACAATATCTAAACAATAGCCGAATGTAACCGAATGTTGTCGACCAAAGTGCACTCCCTCGCAATCAGATGGAAGTGCTTGTGAAATTTTCCAGCTGATTGCATTGGACAAAGTTTGGTCTGTGCTTCGGTTAAACTCAGCCATTGTTGACATACGCAAGTTGCTTGCGTTAGCATTGAAAATACAACCAGTGTACTGGTTACATATAAGAACAAAATCAGCAGACAACAGCTAAAGTACATTCAAAGTTTATTCAACAGTCTGACTTGTGATGGGACTGTTCACAAAAAGTGAGCCTACATGTTAAAGACCAGAGAGACGTATTCCATTCTCAGAGTCGTAGAGGTTACATAAAGGAATACATGGAAGCACCAACATGTCAGTGATACATGTCTTATATGATGGTTGCTAGTATTCACAGTTGTAAAAATAAAATAAACATGTTTTTTTGAAGAAACACAAATAAGAACACTTTCAAAAAGATTCAAAACATGACAATTGTATCAGCCACCCTGGATTTTAAACTAGAGGCCACAGTGTCGGAAGCCCCAGAGACATCCTGACACGGTCTCCCCCACTGTATAAAACTGCCAGGGGGAAGGAAAACTGCGAAGCCAGCCTGGGTAGCCTGAAGGAGCTAGCACACAGTCAAAGTCCATGTGCCTGGCCACAATGACAAGGGCCGCAGGGTGGTACACTGCACACAAAGGACAATGTTAGCCACAACAACTACTAGTTTGTGTGTGGGCTGGCTGCAGGTTTCTTGAGTAGAGGATGTTTTTTTTAACATAAAAAATTAAATGTCACCATGTCTTTATACATTTTTCTGAAGATACAATGGTCATAACTTTGAGCAGTTAACATCGACAAACACCACAGTCTGTAGATAAGGTTGCAAAATTCCAGGAACTTTCACTAAATTCCCTGGTTTTCCCGATATCCCGGTTGGACGTGGCCCGGATCAGGAGGGAATAAGCAGGAAATCCAGATTCGTCCAACCAGGATTTCTGGAAAACCAGGGAATTTATTGAAAGTTCCTGGAATTTTGCAGCCCGAACTGTAGCCCTACAGTATGTGTACAGCCATGTCCAGGGAAGTGACAACATGTCTGCTGTCTCTGCTTGTCTGTCTGCATGTCTGAGATATAATTGTTTTCTGTGGTGATCGACAAGTCTGTCTGTCTGTCTGTGTGTGGCACAAAGTCTGTCTGTGTGGCACCAAATGTTGTGGCTGGGGCATTCTGAAATGCTGACACCATCCCCCGTAGGCCTACCACATTCAGATTAAAGGGTGTGTAAAAAAATATGTAGTATTGTACAGACCACAAGATTCCTACCTCGGGATGCCTACCCAAAGATCTGCTTGGTATTTCAGTAAGGCAAAGGAATGCTTTGGACTCACAGTTAAACAATAAACTGAGAAGAGTCAAAACTTCTAACACGTGTTCAGCATTTTAGTAAGGATCTTATTACACATTTCTAAATTGAGTTCTGCTGTTATTCCATATTTGTTCCCTTGCATTTCCTTTAGGTAGGCTAAACCCACATGGTTAATCTTAACATGTACAGTATTTTATTGGTGTGTTGTTTTGCTCAGCCTCATAGATAATTGCTTGTTTGTTTTTGGGACCTTCAGGATCTGTCAGTTGCTTCTATTGTCAAATTTTTGATAAGCACAATGAAAACCACAGATAGATGGGTTGAGATCAATAGCCCACTCTGCTCCCTCCATCACAAGCACAACGGAGAGATTATAGCCTGAGTAAAGATGCATTCCAATTGAGCTCTTCAATATAGTTCAGGATCTTTGAGAAAATAAATGTTCCAGGAGCAAAACCATGGCATGGTTTTCTTCATACGCCACACACACAAACACCAGATATAGACTTGTTGCCAGACCCATCAAACACACACACACTCTCTCTGTGTGGACACCTGTGTAGGCTAGGGAAACGACCGTCTCCTATTAACCAGACTGAGTTAGAATCGATGGGCAACGTAAAGAGGCTTCATCTTTTCAGGTGCTTGGTTCTGATTGCCTATTACACAATAATAACACGTTTCTGGCCCGCCAAGTATGAGGGAGAAAAACAAAACATAACACCCTAAAAACAAATCAATGTATAGCTTTTCTGCCACACAAAGCTTTTATTATGGGTGTTAGCGTGCTAAGCGTAACTCTATCGCTAACAGCAGGAGATCCATGGATATATAGTAGCTCTTAGCTCGTAGTCCGGGATACACTGACTGCTGGTCTTTAATGGGCTCTGGTGCTCTGGCATGTGGGCTGTACTGTCCTGTACTGAACAGTAGATTTGTCTCATAAAGGCTCTCTCTGTTTCAGAGTGACAGCTGCTGGAAGGCTTGGGTGGAGGATACAGTGGATTACTGGCCTGGTGTCTTGAGGAAGCCCCCATACTCATGTACACAATTATACACATATTTACAGAAATGTACTACATCAGCACATTCACACAACACACAATGACAAATAGTAAAGCCATCAACTAAAGGGTTGGTGTGCGTCCAGATGTAGTCTGTATGAACAGTCAAGTTCCTCTTCTTTTCTGCGTGGATCTAACTGATCCCAGGATGGACCTTCCTTCAGCATTGTTCTGGAGTTGTAGCTCCATGCAGTGGATGGGAGAGAATAGTTTATCTTGTCAAGATAGGTCTCTCTCTCTACAGACTGAGCCAGCAGGACAAGTGGATGGCCAGCAGAGTCATGCAAGTCCAGGACAGGAACTAACTTTATTTGACTTTACTGACTTTATTGTCCCCATGGTGAAATTTTGTTGCAGTGTCATGTACACACTTAAGGTGGTGTTTAAATACAAAACAAAACAAAGTGACAATACAACTTTCAAGAGGACACCCAGATATTTGTATTCCTCTACAATCTCTACGCTCCCTAAAATACTTCAGCGAGCAGGTCTTTCTAATCGACCTGGCCCGGGTATCCTAGAAGGATATTGACGTCATTCCGTCAGTATAGGATGTCTGGTTATTCTTTAAAAGTGGTTCCTCACCATCTTAAATAACATGCCCCATTCAAAAAATGTAGAACCAGGAACAGATATAGCCCTTGGTTCACTCCAGACCTGACTGCCCTTGACCAGCAAAAAAACATCCTGTGGCGTACTGAATTAGCATCGAATAGCCCCCCGCGATATGCAACTTTTCAGGGAAGTTAGGAACCAATATACACAGGCAGTTAGGAAAGCAAAGGCTAGCTTTTTAAAACAGAAATTTGCATCCTGTAGCACAAATTCCCAAAACTTCCGGGACACTGTAAAGTCCATTGAGAATAAGAGCCTCTCCTCCCAGCTGCCCACTACTCTGAGGCTAGGAAACACTGTCACCACCGATAAATCCACTATAATTGAGAATTTCAATAAGCATTTTTCTGCGGCTGGCCATGCTGTCCTGGCTACCCCTACCCCGGTCAACAGCCATGCACCCCCCACAGCAACTCGCCCAAACCTCCCCCATTTCTCCTTCACCCAAATCCAGATAGCTGATGTTTTGAAAGAGTTGCAAAATCTGGACCCCTACAAATCAGCTGGGCTAGACAATCTGGACCCTCTCTTTCTAAAATTATCCGCCGCAAGTTTTGCACCCACTATTACTAGCCTGTTCAACCTCTCTTTCGTATCGTCTGAGATCCCCAAAGATTGGAAAGCTGCCTCGGTCATCCCCCTCTTCAAAGGGGGAAACACTCTAGACCCAAACTGTTACAGACCTATATCTATCCTACCCTGCCTTTCTAAGGTCTTCGAAAGCCAAGTTAACAAACATATCACCGACCATTTCGAATCCCACCGTACCTTCTACGCTATGCAATCTGGTTTCCGAGCTGGTCATGGGTTTACCTCAGCCACGCTCAAGGTAATAAACAATTTTATAACCGCCATCGATAAAAGACAATACTGTGCAGCCGTATTCATCGGTCTGTCCAAGGCTTTCGACTCTTGTCAATCACCACATTCTTATCGGCAGACTCAACAGCCTTGGTTTCTCAAATGACTGCCTCGCCTGGTTCACCAACTACTTCTCAGACAGAGTTCAGTGTGTCAGATCGGAGGGCCTGTTGTCCGGACCTCTGGCAGTCTCTATTGGGGTGCCACAGGGTTCAATTTCGGGCCGACTCTTTTCTCTGTAAACATCAATGATGTCGCTCTTGCTGCTGGTGATTCTTTGATCCACCTCTTTGCAGATGACACCACTCTGTATACTTCTGGCCCTTCTTTGGACACTGTGTTAACAAACCTCCAGACGAGCTTCAATGCCATACAACTCTCCTTCCGTGGCCTCCAACTGCTCTTAAATGCAAGTAAAATTAAATGCATGCTCTTCAACCGATCGCTGCCCGCACCTGCCCGCCTGTCCAGCATCACTACTCTGGATGGTTCTGACTTAGAATATGTGGACAATTACAAATACCTAGGTGTCTGGTTAGACTGTAAACTCTCATTCCAGACCCACATTAAGCATCTCCAATCCAAAATTAAATCTAGAATCGGCTTCCTATTTCACAACAATGCATCCTTCACTCATGCTGCCAAACATACTCTAGTAAAACTGACTATCCTACCAATACTTGACTTCGGCGATGTCATTTACAAAATAGCCTTCAACACTCTACTTAGCAAATTGGATGCGGTCTATCACAGTGCCATCCGTTTTGTCACAAAATCCCCATATAGTACCCACCACTGCGACCTGTATATTCTCGTTGGCTGGCCCTCGCTTCATATTCGTCGCCAAACCCACTGGCTCCAGGTCATCTATAAGTCTTTGCTAGGTAAAGCCCCGCCTTATCTCAGCTCACTGGTAACCATAGCAGCACCCACCCGTAGCACGTGCTCCAGCAGGTATATTTCACAGGTCACCCCCAAAGCCTATTCCTCCTTTAGCCGCCTTTCCTTCCAGTTCTCTGCTGCCAATGACTGGAACGAATTGCGAAAATCACTGAAGCTGGAGACTCATATCTCCCTCACTAACTTTAAGCATCAGCTGTCAGAGCAGCTCACAGATTATTGCACCTGTACATAGCCCATCTGTAAATAGCCCATCCATCTACCTCATCCCCATAATGTTATTATTATTATTAGTTTTGCTCCTTTGCACCCCAGTATCTCAACCTGCACATTCATCTTCTGCACATCGATCACTCCAGTGTTTAAATTGATAAATTGTAATTACTTCGCCACTACGGCCTATTTATTGCGTTACCTCCCTAATCTTACCTCATTTACACACAGTGTATATAGATTTTTTTCTATTGTGTTACTGACTGTACATTTGGCTATTCCATCTGTAACTCTGTGTTGTTGTTTGTGTCGCACTGCTTTGCTTTATCTTGGCCAAGTCGCAGTTGTAAATGAGAACTTGTTCTCAACTGGCCTACCTGGTTAAAAAAAAATCTTACCTCTGATAGATGTTGCAGAGGTAGGTGTTGTACGCTTCCTGAAGTCTATGCACATCTCTTTGGTCTTATTGGTATTGAGGACCAAGTGTAATTTGTCACACCATTCTACAAAGTCATTTGGGACCAGGCCATGGTGCTCCCCGTCATCATGTAACAGGCTCATCAAGGCAGTGTCATCAGCGAACTTAAAGAGGTGTCTGTCAGGATGGGAACTAGTACAACTATTATTGTACAAGATGTACAGGAGTGGGGAGAAAACACATCCCTGAGGACAGCCTGTGTTGGTGGTGCGTATGTCCCACACGTGGGGACCTACTTTAACCCACTGTGACCTCTGGCTCAGGGAGTCTAACAGCCACAAAACCAGCCCCCCATCTAAGGAGAAGTCCCTAATGAGTCTCTGTGCCAGAATTTAAGGGTGGATTGTGTTGAAGGCAGAAGAAAAGTCAACAAACAAAACCCTGACATGATATTTGGCATCCTCTATAAGGCAACAGATAGACTGGCCTGGCTTAGAGTGGTCCTTAAACATTCCTCAAGTCCTGGGAGAGAGAGAGTGGGGGGGAGTAGGTGAGTGAGAGAGGCAGGGGAGTAGGAGAGAGAGAGAGAGAAAATAGGGAATATTATCAGACTTCCCCATTGAAAAGCTGTAAAGTTGCTTGTACCTCAGGATCAGGCACGAGGCCCTAAGATGTCCGTCCCGGTGGGGCTGCCCCGGGACCGAGGCTGCACTTAACCCTTCAACCAGGGAACACAGGCCCATTCACAGAATATTGACATTCTCAAATCCCCGGCAGATTGTATAGCCCCCCATTCAACTCCCTGCAGTGCAGACATATGGTCAGCAAGGGCTGGACTCTAAGCTACTGAAACCATACACCCCCTTCTGAACACACACATAATACACACAGGCACGCTAACACACACACATACGGACACACAAGCATACACTCACACACACACAATCCCACCCCCCAACTCCCCACACACACTTAAACCAATGTCCAAACCCGTTTGGACAAATGAGCACCAGCTTGTTGTGGTGGGATCCAGTGGAATAGATCCTGCACCCCCTGTCGTGTTGGGATGTAAGGAAGCTGTGTTGGGACGGTCCACTCTCAGCTTGAGTGGAGCTCAGAGATTGTTCAAGAGGGTGTGTATGTGTTTGTTGTGTTGTGGTGTGTGTGTGTGTGTGTGTGTTGTGTGTGTTGTGTGTGTTGTGTGGTGTGTGTGTGTGTGTGTGTGTGTGTGTGTGTGTGTGTGTGTGTGTGTGTGTGTGTGTGTGTGTGTGTGTGTGTGTGTGAACGTGTGAACGTGTGAACGTGTGAACGTGTGTGGTGTACTACAGGTGGAGAATTCATTGAGTGTCTCTGGCCGTCTCCTTGCTGACAGCCTGTCCATTTAGCAGCAGCCCAGTGGGATGATTTCCCCACGTCCACTCCTGCTCCTCAGCCTCTAATTGGTCACAAGTGTTCCCCTGCCTCTCATGGTTGGCTGATGTGGGCTTGTTAGTTCCATAGGTCTAACAGTGTGGTGAGTGTGTCATGGTGTGGTAACTGGATGTGATATGTTGTCGGATGTGATAGCTACTAGTGCATCTAGAGCTCAGTAGTTTGGAACCAATGTTTCAGTTCAAATTAAATCAAATTTTATTTGTCACATGCGCCAAATACAACAGGTGTAGACCTTACATGGAAATGCCCCTAACCAACAATGCAGTTAAAAAAAAATACGAATAAGAATAAGAGATAAAAGTAACAGGTAATTAGAGCAGCAGTAAAATAACAATACTGAGACTATATACAGGGAGGTACCGATACAGAGTCAGTGTGCGGGGCACCGGTTAGGTAAGGTAGTATGTACAGTACATGTAGGCAGAGTTATTCAAGTGACTATGCATAGATTGGGGGCTGGGGGGGGGGGGGGGGGCACTGCAAAAGTCTCGGTAGCCATTGACTAGAAGTTCAGGAGTCTTATGGCTTGGGGGTAGAAGCTGTTTAGAAGCCTCTTGGACCTAGACCTGCGCTCCGGTACCGCTTGCCATGTGGTAGCAGAGGAGAACAGATTATGACTAGAGTGGCTGGAGTCCTTGATAATTTTTAGGGCCTTCCTCTGACACGGCCTGGTATAGAGGTCCTGGGTGGCAGAAAGCTGTGATGTACTGAGTCTTTCACACTACCCTCTGTAGTGCCTTGCGGTCGGAAGCCGAGCAGTTGCCATACCAGGCAGTGATGCAACCAGTCAGGATGCTCTCGATGGTGCAGCTGTAGAACCTTTTGAGGATCTGAGGACCCATGCCAAATCTTCAGTCTCCTGAGGGGGAATAGTTTTTATCTTGCCCTCTTCACAACTGTCTTGGTGTGCATGGACCATGTTAGTTTGTTGGTGATGTGGACATCAAGGAACTTGAAGCTCTCAACCTGCTCCACTACATCTCCGTCGATGAGAATGGGGGCGTGCTCTATCCTCCTTTTCTTGTAGTCCACAATCATTTCTTATGTCTTGATCACATTGAGAGAGAGGTTGTTGTCCTGGCACCACACGGCCATGTCTCTGATCTCCTCCCTATAGGATGTCTTGTCGTTGTCGGTCTACCACTGTTGTGTCATCGGCAAATTTAATGATGGTGTTGGAGTCGTGCTTGGCCGTACAGTCATGAGTGAACAGGGAGTACAGGAGGGGACTGAGCACGCACCCCTGAGGGGCCCCTGTGTTGAGGATCAGTGTGGCGGATGTGTTGTTACCTACCCTTACCACCTGGGGGCGGTCCGCCAGGATCCAGTTGCAGAGGGAGGTGTTTAGTCCCATAGTCCCACGGTCCTTAGCTTAGTGATGAGCTTTGAGGGCACTATGGTGTTGAACGCTGAGCTGTAGTAAATGAATAGCATTCTCACATAGGTGTTCCTTTTGTACAGGTGGGAAAGGGCAGTGTGGAGTGCAATAGAGATTGCATCATCTGTGGATCTGTTGGGGCAGTATGCAAATTGGAGTGGGTCCAGGGTTTCTGGGATGATGGTGTTGATGTGAGCCATGACCAGATTTTCAAAGCACTTCATGGCTACAGACGTGAGTGCTACGGGTCGGTAGTCATTTAGGCAGGTTACCTTAGTGTTCATGGGCACAGGGACTATGATGGTCTGCTTAAAACATGTTGGTATTACAGACACGGACAGGGAGAGTTTGAAAATGTCAGTGGAGACACTTGCCTGTTGGTCAGCGCATGCTCGCAGTACACGTCTTGGTAATCAGTCAGGCCGTGCGGCCTTGTGAATGATGACATGTTTAAAGGTCTTACTCACATCGGCTGTGGAGAGCGTGATCACACAGTCTTCCGGAACAGCTGGTGCTCTCATGCATGTTTCAGTGTTATTTGCCTCGAAGCGAGCATATAAGTAGTTTCGCTCGTCTGGTAGGCTCGTGTCTCTGGGCAGCTCTCGACTGTGCTTCCCTTTGTAGTCTGTAATGGTTTGGAAGCCCTGCCACATCCGACGAGTATCCAAGCCGGTGTAGTACGATTCAATCTTGGTAGGAGTACGGTGCTTGGATGTGGGTTTGAATCCTTAATGGGTTTGAATCCTTAATGGACCACATATACACACATATACACAAAATCGCTTAAGTCACTGTTTTTGCCCATTCTAACGTTCAATCGAACTGTAGCTGAATGCCTCGATGCCTGTCTGCCTGATCTATATACCAAGACACGGTCACGTGACTCGCTGTCTATATAAGCAAACCATTTTCGTGACTGGGGTGGTGTACCTAATACTGGCTGCTGAATATATATTGAGTGCTGAAGTAGTCTGTCCTCGGTTGTGACACTCACTACCAAGTTCCAAATTGCCTCTGGAAGCAACGTCAGCACCTGAACTGTTTGTCCGGAGCTTCATGAAATGGGTTTCCATTGCCGAGCAGCCGCACACAAGCCTAAGATCACCATGTGCAATGCCAAGCGTCGGCTGAAGTGGGCACGTGGGCACGTGTTCTCTGGAGTGAGGAATCACGCTTCAGCATCTGGCAGTATGACGGACACATCTGAGTTTGGCGAATGCCAGGAGAACGCTACCTGTCTGAATGCATAGTGCCAACTGTAAAGTTTGGTGGAGGAGGAATAATGGTCTGTGGCTGTTTTTTATGGTTCGGGTTAGGCCCCTTAGTTCCAGTGAAGGGAAATCTTAACGCTACTGCATACAATGACATTCTAGACGATTCTGTGTTTCCAACTTTGTGGCAACAGTTTGGGGAAGGTATTTTCCTGTTTCTGCATGACAATGCCCCCGTACACAAAGCGAGGTCCATACCGAAATGGTTTGTTGAGATCGGTGTGGAAGAACTTGACTAGCCTGCACAGAGCCCTGACCTCCTTTGGGATGAATTGAAACGCAGACTGAGAGCCAGGCCTAATCGCCCAACATGTGGTGCCCGACCTTGCTAATGCTCTTGTGGCTGAATGGAAGCAAGTCCCCGCAGCAATATTCCAACATCTAGTGGAAAGCCTTCCTAGAAGAGTGGAGGCTGTTATAGCAGCAAAGTGGGACCAACTCCATATTAATTCCCATGCTTCTGGAATGAGATGTTCGACAAGCAGGTGTCCACATACTTTTGGATCTGTAGTGTATCTGTGACCAACAGATGCATATCTGTATTCCTAGTTATGTGAAATCCTTTAGTGCCTAATTTATTTACTTCAATCGACGGATTTCCTTAGATGAACAGTAACTAAGCAGAATATTTGAAATTGTTACATGTTGCTTTTGATATTTGGGGAGAAGAGACGCAGCCTTCATCACACCTCTGAAACAAGGCCTGTTTCATGTCAGGACGTTTTAGTCTTTGAGCTCACAGGGCAGGCATCTTCATCTTTGTATGACTGGGACCAGGGAGAGGGATGAATGTGATATGGAGTGATCATCCATTTGTGTGTCTGTGCGTGCTGTAAGAAATCCCTTTGCCAGATGCTGCTGTCTCTCAACCTCAGAGACCCTTAACACGAGAACTGCTAAAGCAGTCGTTTGGACTGCTCATACATTCTTTTACAGAAAAATATACCGGCAGTTGAAGATGCCATGCTCAGTTCATAATCACCCTGATAATTGCCTTGAAACTGAACCTAAACTATACCGAAACTAATTTCACACATATGACAACAGATTAAATACATGAAGAACAGTATGATGGGGAGAATGGGTGAGTTGATGAGTAAGGGGAATAAATTGTGAATGAAGAACAGGGTGGGCCATTGTATTGTATTAATATATTCTAATTATAATCTCAAAACAGTGTACCCTATATCAGTCCACTGAATCCAAGCTGTCTTTTCAGTCTACACTAGGCCTACTTGGAGTACACAGTGAGAGCGTGTGTAATTTACAATGGCAAAAAGACCAAGATGAATGGATGCACATCCTGCGTTAATCAGATGGTGGGAAAGAAATTAATCATGACATCTTTCATGATTATTCTTCCGATTCAGAGCCTCAGCCTGAACCTACACCTCACCTCCTCCTAGGCCTAAGCACAAAAAGCCATACCATGTAGCACAAGCTGACAGTAATTGACTATTGTTGACTGCTGTCATAGCGACACATTCATTATAATGCCATTATTGCTTTTGTGCTGATTTCTACTACTTATCAAGCACAGTTGGCGCTTTTAATGATGTTTAGGCTACTGTTTTCATAATTTGACCGCACATCTTGCTGACCGTGTGTCTTGGTGGTTGGGGTATTAAACAAAACAAAATGTTGTTTTAAAAACAGATAAATATGTGTCATAGTTGTAACCAATGCACTCCACAAAAATGTTTGATTGAACACTTGATTGTTTTGTTTTTACATATTTCCTACACAGTCGCAATTTTAGCATGTACATCTTGGTGGGGAAAAATTAAATACGTGTGATGCATGCCAGCAAAGCCACTACACAACACTAAACAATACATTAATTGCACTATAACGGTGACAAATGGTGCCCACAAACTGTTAGGGCCTACATAAAGCTGTCCCAACAGCAGAGTCCCAATATCTTACCACTGCTACACCTGGCTATCAGCTGAGCCTTGTCTGGCAGCAAAACAGTTAATTAAGCCTCATCTACTGCCTTTTGAAAAAACTTAGCTGATATGGCTGACTTGCTTAAACAAATGTGGTTTCTAATTTTATTTTATTTCACCTAATGACAATTGAGATGTACAAACAATGGCATAAGGGGACGACAAGCAATCTGTAATTTCGATGAAGACATTAATGAGCGAGCTAGGACGGACATAGTCGATATAACTATTTGTTCAGCACTTTTGAAAGGTACAGCGACAGAATTCAGAACATGGGCCGTTCTTACAGTGTAAACCAAGTCAGAATCGTAGGATAAATAAAGGGGGCATGTAGGCAGACAATGAAAGCTCTTACGATATTCGATGATGACATTTCTCTAAAACAGGTTATAGGCTACATGTTTACCACCAAGTCAGAACAGTAGGCGAAATTAAGAGGGGTAAATAGACCAAATTATTAGGGTGAGGCATATGGGCTACTAACATCTTACTACACAGCATACACTTAGTATTACTTTCTTAGCTACGGTATACTTATCTCCTTGGCATATTACATAATTTATGCAGCAGCATACAATATATTTTTGGACCTTGTTGTGCATGCTCACTTGAACAGGAAGGTGGCACGGCGGTCCTTCGTGGGCAAATTTTGTCATCAAAATCTGGCATTCTCTGGATTTATGGGGCCTTCAAAACCACTGGGAACTCGGAAAAAAACAAGGTCGAATCATGATGACGTCATTCATCTTCAGGTCGTAGCTCTAGAAAGAGGCCGGATTTACAATTCCAAGTTTGGATGACCGTTCAAAACGTATTTTCCGAGTCAGAGCTCATTTATTCCCTACTTACCAGTTGTCTTGAACTCACTGAAGTCAAGTTTTCACAGTTCCCGAGTTTCCAGTTGTTTTGAGCATGGCACAAATCATGCTTCATTGACATCATGGCTAATGTTGAATGTTTATCATTTTAAACTTGGAAAATAGACCCTTAATTCCAGATTTTGAACCACAAAGCCACTCTCACTGATTCATTCCAAACCACTCATTGTTGAATTTGAGATTTCCAACTTGTTGTGTAATGTTTATGTCCAATGGCCGATGAGCACCGATACGTTTTATCTATAATTTCTATTTATTATTTCTCTTCATATGAGAAAGATTAAAAAGGATTTGCCAGTAGATTGTCGACTTGATTGATGATGATGACTGCTAGCTAAGATTTTGAAAGTATGATGTTGATATGATCAGTCCAATCAAAGCTACTGTACATATAGCATGTTTTGACGTCATTTTATCTGTGGCCAATGACCTTGAGCCTTCTTGGATGGGCACTTCTAAAGTAACTCTATGGCAGCACCCAAGGGGCTAGAATTTTCTAAGTCTACCCTTAGACTTGGCGGTGACGTAGTGTCCCCATAAGTGACAGAACACTTAGCCAATCATGGCGCCACGCTCCGTATTTTCTGCTGGCTTGCCCCACCACCACAGAAAGCACTGCGCTAGGCTGAAACACCTGCATTTTGGCGCTGCCTTACTCAAGAAAAAAAAAAAAGACCATGTTTGTATGCTACTTTATTAACTC
Source organism: Salvelinus sp. IW2-2015 (assembly GCF_002910315.2). Classification (NCBI taxonomy): domain Eukaryota; kingdom Metazoa; phylum Chordata; class Actinopteri; order Salmoniformes; family Salmonidae; genus Salvelinus; species Salvelinus sp. IW2-2015. The sequence goes on from NC_036843.1 coordinate 15,903,111, forward strand.
AATGATATATATACTGTATATATATTTTTTTTTTACATTGTTGGCAAATTGATATGTGAGACGTATTAATGCCAAAATTGTCAGGTTTTGGCCAGGACTGTTCAGGTTTTGGTCACTAGATGTCCCCATTGCACCTTTTTTGTACCTTTTGTTTTTTCCTTGCTCTAATTATTGTTTGCACCTGTGTGTCGTTCCCTTGTTAGTATTTAAACCCTGTGTGTTCCTCAGTTCTTTGCTCAGTGTTTGTATGTTAGCACCCAGCCCCAGCCTTGTTGTGAACATATATTTATCTTATTGGATTTTCCAGAGGTTCTCTGGTTTAGTGCTTGTGTATTTTTGAGTAGTCTTTTGAGGTTTGTTTTTCCCTGCTGTTTTTACCACTTTGTGGAGTTTCTTTGTATTTTGGAGGATATCCATTTTGTGCCTCTTGGCTTTATTTTTGGACGTGGTGGATTTATATTCTTTGCCTGAAGATCTTGTCCTTTTATTAAACCACCATCTCTAGTACTGCTGAGTCTGCCTCATCTTCTGGGTTCTGCCGACTATTAGTGACTGTTTCTCTCACCGGGTCCTGACAAAAATAAGCAAGCCCCACCTGCCCTGAATGACGGGTCGCCACTGAGCCTACAGTAACATAAACTAATGAAAATGCAATCGAGTTATAAAAAAATATATAATAATTGTATTCTAAGACTTTCATAAACACAACCGAATGATTATTTTTGCGATAAAATTTATTAATTACACTGTTAGGTGTTGCAGTCAGAATGACTGCTCATTAGCTTGACGGGGGGTCCCTTGAGGTCCAGCAGTTCTCGTGTTATGAACCCACCCACCCCCCCAGCAAAGTGAGGAGCCTGGTTGCGAGGCACAGTGGATGGAGGCCATTAAGCAGGATCCTAAAAGCAATCACATTAGCAATGGGTTGGAACTAAACCATCTACCCCAGGGTACCGGCCATTATTCTGCTTCACATCCAACACATGGGGTAAAAAGAAAACACCTGTGTGCTTACATTAAATCTCTGTTTTCAAAAGCAAAAATGGTCCATCATTAATGCCAACCATATTAACGATTAGCATCACCTTTCTTAGTTTTAACAATCAATACATAAATCATGCATATATACATGCGTGGATAGCTGGGAGATTATTAGAGTTATGGTGGGACACAGCGAGAGAGAGAGAAAAGAGGGGTGTTTTGTGTGAAATTGCCAATGCCTGCTGGACTTGCAGGGCTTTTAAGCAGGGGAGAGAGACAGCTCAAAGCTGCGTCCATGGTTTTTAGATGTGCTACACTGCATCCCAAAATGATTCAAATTAACCGCTAAACGAGGACGTAATTAGCAGGCATCGGCTCATGAAAACTGTTATTTTAGGCTGAGGTGAGTGAACAACGTGGCCGAGAGGGCAAGCGGGTGCAGCCAGGCTCCTCTTTAGTGAAGGGAAGATGTCCCACTAAGATGAGAGGGAAGAGGGGCTCTAGTCTACAAACAGTGTCCCGTTATAGCAGTGTCACCCAGTCCCAGTCAGACGGTGGCCATTTTGGGTGTTTGATTGAAAAGGGGATTTCTTTCTTTTTTATTATTATTTTCGAAATAAAACAATTCATGTCTTTCGTCATAATTTTTGGGGGGAATAATGGAATTGTTTTTCTTTTCCTATTTTTTGCAGAACTAAAATATTCTGAAATAGTAGACAAGTCATTTCATTACAAGTGCAAATCATCTGACAAAAGTAGGGCATATGTGGAGTTGTTGAGTCTGCCTAACGTAAGTAATACCTTGAGACAACATGTAAAAGGTTCCATCTGGAGCATATGTCTGTCTATCAGCATGAAGCTCAATGCTAGTGACTCTTGGTGGGAAGTGTGCAGTCAAATTCTTCACTGGCTTTGCACTGCGCTCCGACAGTGGCAGTTTGTGGCTGTGACAGATAGTGCCAGAGGTGCTACTTTTCCTCCTTTGACTTTTAGGAGGCATAAGGAGGGGAGCTAGGGCTGTGACCCATGAAGGCTGCCTGGCCACAGGCCCTCTCCTAGGGCATGGCTGGGGCTGTGCGTGCTGATGAAAGGTAACAGATTCCAGTTCATTGATGAGTCGATAACTGGCTTTCAGGAAAGTGTCTGAGCACATACCATAGAAATATGAAATGAGTGGTAAGCTGTGGACTTTTTTAGTTGTATTTTTAAGTCTATGTGAAAATACTTTCTCCCCAGTTCTTCTGTTATAACTGCTCTGGTGAAACAGTATATACCAATAAAATACCAAAGGGTGTTGTGTTATTTCACATATTTGAGATTCAATAATAAGGTGATTAAAATTCAGCAATTTTAAACACAACATTGTGTTAAATGCCCACATTCACATCAAACGTAAATGGAGTACTAAAATGTCAGAGCATCCTTTAATTTCAGCCCTACTTTGTGTGAACAGAGTAGTTTCATGTCACGTTCACATCATGTCGGAAACTCTGGACTATAGAGTTAAAATGAACGTAAGTTATTTACGTAGAGCTTCCAATTGGTTGATTCTGATACGTCCCAAGTGGGAAACTCAGGATCCGAATCTTCCACCTAGGTTAGCAAGTTGAACATTTTGTGACGTGAACACGGCAATAAACTACTCTAAGATGTTCAGAAAAAGAGCAGAGGACATTTCATGAATTATCATCATATAATTGTGACAAAACAAACACCCATGTTTTTTCCAGACACGTGTTCTATACTGAACAAAAATATAAACGCAATATGCAACAATTTCAACGATGTTACTGAGTTACAGTTCATATAAGGAAATCAGTCAATTGAAATTAATTCATTAAGCCCGGATCTATGGATTTCACATGACTGGGAATACAGATATGCATCTGTTGGTCACAGATACCTTAAAAAAAATCTCGTCATGATATCTCTGTGCATTCAAATTGGCATCGATAAAATGCAATTGTGTTCTTTGTCCGTAGGTTATGCCTGCCCATACCATAACCCCATCGCCACCATGGGGTACTCTGTTCACAACGTTGACATCAGCAAACCGATTGCCCACACGTACTGCCAAATTCTCAAAAACGACGTTGGAGGCGGCTTAAGGTAGATAAATAATGTTCAATTATCTGGTAACTGCTCTGGTGGACAGTCCTGCAATCAGCATGCCAATTGCACGCTCCCTCAACTTGAGACATCTGTGGCATTGTGTTGTGACAAAACTGCACATTTTATTGTCCTCAGCACAAGTTGCACCTGTAATGATCATGCTGTTTAATCAGCTTCTTGGTATGCCACACATGTCAGGTGGATGGATTATCTTGGCAAAGAAGAAATGCTCACCAGCAGCGATGTAAACAAATTTGTGCACAAAATATGAGAGAAATACGATTTTTGTGCATATGGAACATTTATGGGATCTTTAAAATCAGCTCATGAAGCATGGGACCACTTTACATGTTATGTTTATATTTTTGTTAAGTGAATTGACTATGTATATTCCTATTCATCACTTGTGATCATACTTTCATACTCCCCAATTAAAACAATTTATGTCAAGGCAAAGATATTACAGTAAAAGTTTTGGGTATGGCGTGGATTCAAAACGCTAACTGATTGCTTTGCAGAGGACGCGACAAATGTGTCTGGTTGATGAATGTGTTGGTCAGCCCTTTTCTTAAGAGAGATAAAGTCTTGCAGGGTAACATAAATACCATTCCATATTTGTCTTGATAAGGAACCAGAATGCTGAGAGAATAAGATGGTGGCATATAACTGTATAATGATGACAGAGGATGCTGCCAGTCCCAGTGCTGTTCTTTACAACAGGAAGCAAACGTCTCCCCAATAATTAAACACAGAGGAAGATGAGATTCCCTTCACAGATTGGTTACTAGACCATTGATCTCACAACTTGATGTATGGTAATGTCTTAACCAATGTCACCCCAAAGTTCATCTAAGGCAGGGTTTCCCCAAACTCGGTCCTGGGGCCCCCCATGGGTGCACATGTTGGTTTTTGCCATAGCACTACACAGCTGGTTCAAATAACCAACTCATCACCAAGCTTTGATTATTTGAATCCGCTGTGTAGTGCTAGGACAAAAAACAAAACGTGCACCCAGGGGGGAACCCCAGGGCCGGGTTTGGGAAACTCTGCTCTAAGGGACGCAGTTATCCAATCTTGGTTACTTCATGTAAATTCTTGGTAAAGATCACTTGCAAGGCAGTTAATCCCCAACAACAACTGCTCCCCGGGCACCGATGATGTGGACGTCGATTAAAGCAGCCCTCTCATCTCTCTGATTCAGAGGGGTTGGGTTAAATGCAAAAGACACATTTCAGTTGAATGTATTCAGTTGTACAACTGAATAGGTATCCCCCTTTCCCTTTTATACCAAATAAATGTAATTTGAATTTTAAAAAGTTACAACATTTTTATGAGTGTACCAGGAGCGTGCAAGTGTGTGGTTAAATCTACCTGTTACAAGCTGTCCAGCCAGAGCGTTGTCACACTTGTAGAACACCCTGGCACACAGTGGAGAGAGCCCAGCACCATCCCCCATCATCAGCATGGCATGCTGGAGGGTGGCACGCAGTATACAGTTGAATTCTGAAGTTTACATACACTTAGGTTGGAGTCATTAAAAGTCGTTTTTCAACCACTCCACAAATTTCTTGTTAACAAACTATAGTTTTGGCAAGTTGGGTAGGACATCTACTTTGTGCATGACACAAGTAATTTTTCCAACAATTGTTTACACACAGATTATTTCCCTTATAATTCACTGTATCACAATTCCAGTGGGTCAGAAGTTTACATACACTAAGTTGACTGTGCCTTTAAACAGCTTGGAAAATTCCAGAAAATTATGTCACGGCTTTAGAAGCTTCTGATAGGGTCAGTTGGAGGTGTACCTGTGGATGTATTTCAAGGCCTACCTTCAAACTCAGTGCCTCTATGCTTGGCATCGTGGGAAAATCAAAAGAAATCAGCTAAGACCTCCACAAGTCTGGTTCATCCTTGGGAGCAATTTCCAAACGCCTGAAGGTACAACGTTCATCTGTACAAACAATAGTACGCAAGTATAAACACCATAGGACCATGCAGCCATCATACCGCTCAGGAAGGAGATGCGTTCTGTCTCCTAGAGATGAACATGCTTTGGTGCGAAAAGTGCATATCAATTCCAGAACAACAGCAAAGGACCTTGTGAAGTAGCTGGAGGAAACAGGTGCAAAGGTATCTATATCCACAGTAAAACGAGTCCTATATCGACATAACCTGAAAGGCCGCTCAGCAAGGAAGAAGCCACTGCTCCAAAACCGCCATAAAAAAGCCAGACTACGGTTTGCAACTGCACATAGGGACAAAGATCGTACTTTTTGGAGCAATGTCCTCTGGTCTGATGAAACAAAAATAGAACTGTTTGGCCATAATGACCATCGTTATGTTTGGAGGAAAAGGGGGACGCTCGCAAGCCGAAGAACACCATCCCAACCGCAAAGCAGGGGGGTGGCAGCATCATTATGTGGGGGTGCTTTGCTGCAGGAGGGACTGGTGCACTTCAGAAAATAGATGGCGTCATGAGGATGGAAAATTATGTGGATATATTGAAGCAACATTTCAAGACATCAGTCAGGAAGTTAAAGCTTGGTCGCAAATGGGTCTTCCAAATGGACAATGACCCCACGCATACTTCCAAAGTTGTGGCAAAATGCCCTAAGGACAACAAAGTCAAGGTATTGAAGTGGCCATCACAAAGTCCTGACCTCAATCCTATAGAAAATTTGTGAGCAGATCTGAAAAAGCGTGTGCGAGCAAGGAGGCCTACAAACCTGACTCAGTTACACCAGCTCTGTCAGGAGGAATGGGCCAAAATTCACCCAACTTATTGTGGGAAGCTTGTGGAAGGCTACCCGAAACGTTTGTCCCAAGGTAAACAATTTAAAGGCAATGCTACCAAATACTAATTAAGTATATGTAAACTTCTGACCCACTGAGAATGTGATGAAAGACATAAAAGCTGAAATGAATAATAAATCCTTCTCTCTACTATTATTCTGACCTTTCACATTCTTAAAATAAAGTGGTGATCCTTACTGACCTAAGACAGGGAATTTTTACTAGGATTAAATGTCAGGAATTGTGAAAAACTGAGTTTAAATGTATTTGGCTGAGGTGTATGTAAACTTCCGACTTCAACTGTATTTATTTGGACAGTTAAAGCAAAATATAAACATTTGGCTCTATACTCCAGCATTTTGGATTTGAGATCAAATGTTTCATATGAGGCGACAGTACAGAATCAGCGTCGGGCTTACCATAAGGCAGAAGAGGCCATTGTCTCAGGCATCATACCATCAAGGATCCTCGTGAGCTGGGCATAATTCAAAAGAATAATACTAGTAATTTGTTTTTTATAATTTCTCAGCTTGAGACCCTCCTATGCTCTGCTCGAAGCCCCCACCCCCAACCCCATACCCTTTCAGCCGAATACAATTCATAAAACATCTACAGTACATACACTGAGTGTACAAAACATTAGGAACACCTTCCTAAAAGGTGTTGAAAGCGTTCTAAAGGGATGCCGGCGCCATGTTGACGACAATACTTCCAACATTTGTGTCAAGTTGGCTGGATGTCCTTTGGTGGTGGACCATTCTTGATACACATGGGAAACTGTTAAGCATAAAAAACCCAGCAGCGTTGCAGTTATTGACACACTCAAACTGGTGCGCCTGGTACCTACTACCATACTCTGTTCAAAGGCACTTAAATATTTGGTCTTGCCCATTCACACTCTAAATGACACACATACACAATCCATGTCTCAATTGTATCAAGGCTTAAAAATCCTCCTTTAACCTGTCTCCTCCCCTTCATCTACACTGATTGAAGTGGATTTGCCAGGTGGAATCAATAAGGGATCATAGATTTCATCTGGATTCACCTGGTCGGTACATGTCATGGAAAGAGCAGGTGTTCCTAATGTTTTGTACACTAATATGAATATTAATATAATCCAGGGGCGCAACTTTCACATTCTGAAATTGCGTCTTTGTCCCCCCCAGTTTTATCATTGGAATGTGATATAAAACGAGGCAACGGTGTGCTTTAGGACCATGTGGACGCCGCCGAGCGGTCGGGTAGGCTGTTTGGAGTGTTTATTCGACTGGATAAAAAATATATACAAAATATGCCCCCCCCGATATATGTTTTTTCATAATATTGGCAACAAGTGTCATTAATCCCCCATGGACTGGTTCATAATAATGGACCATTCCACCCTGACAGAGTTACCGTGCATTGTTTGACGTGATATAATTGCAAACTGCAGCAATGAGGTGCTTTCAGCTGGGCAGAGAAAATACCTAAGTTAACGCATTTCTTCAGTAAAAAGACAGGTGCTGCTGATAATACTGCCATCGTCGTCGAGGCAGAGGACATGTATGTGTAATCCATGTATCTGATGATGTCTCGCCAAAAAGAGTATGGCATGTCAGATAGCCTGATCCCCCATGGAGCAAAGCTTGGTCCTGGGGACATGGAGGAGCAGACTGTTGCTCGATCTGAGGTTGCAGGTGGGGTTATGGGATATGAGCAGTTCTTTGAGGTATGGAGGGGAATTGCCATGGATGCACTTTATTTACAATAAAAGTGACTCCAAAATGACACAATACATTATTTGCCATTCATTTCTATTGGACACAAAACAATCTGAAACACAACTAAAATGAACTGCAACTGTATCCAAGTTTGTAGGGTCACAAACATGATGTAGTCATTGTGTTGGGAATATGGGACCAAATACTAATCTTTTTACAAAATGTTATACACTATAAGTGTATATATAGATATTTTATGTGCATACATTTCTAAATGGTAAAACATATATGTATGAAAATACCCTCAAATAAAAGGTGACATTCTGTACATTCACCTCCTATAAAACATTTGATCTCAAATCCAAAATGGTGGAGTATAGAGCCAAATGAAACGTTTTAGCTTCACTGTCCAAATAAATAAATGCTGCCTACACAGCAGTCCATCAACAATAGCACATACTGTATAAAATGTTTGATGTTTATCTGATCACATAACCGCTTCTTTCAGAGAATCCTTTTTCACAGTTTCAAAGAATATCATGATTCCAGACATGTTGTGGCGATTTCACACTTTCACCAATCACCCCACACACATTTAGCAGAAAACTGCCATGATGGCTACAAATGATTAAATCTTCAGAGTTAAAATCTGTTTTCCCCCTCCAGACGGTGTCAGTGTGCCATTATCAGCTACAAAATGTCTTCTGCCAGCTCAATGTAGCCCTCTGATAATACTTGGCTGCGACCCTCATCTGCTAATGGGTGAGAAATGAGTGTTTTATACAACATTCATTTTGGCTGGAGTCGATAGGGCAAAAACACTTAACCCCCTTTTCAATTTGCTGGATCAATTTTCATGCACTTACACCCCATTTTGTAAGTGCAGAATAATAACAGGTTACATACACTTTATTTTGAAATTCACTCACACAAAAATCTTTGACGAGTGCAGATGAGCGGCCTCTTTGTCCACCCGACGGACGAACCCGCCGCAACCCAATCCGCCAGCTACACAAACGCCCGCCCCACTTACCTCCAGATTAAACTTTAGCTAAGGCCTGATTGTGTATCAACAACCAACCTCTCGCCTTGGAGAGTGGCCTAGCTAGTGGTGATGGTGTATAATAACAACAGCAGCAGACAACAGAAGAGTGTATCAGACAGGGCAGACCTGTGTGGTGTTGAGTGGTGTGACAGAATACAAATACGTGGCCTCTGCTTTGATAAATGTTAGATTAGTATTTAGCGCACGGCTAAGTATTCTCCTGAAGGGGCCTAGGCCTACACTTGTCAATACTCTATGCTCTGGGAGGGGGAGAGATGGGGTGGTGAAGGGGACAAGAGCCCTGCTTAACCAAGCTTAAAGGCCATCCTGCTGGCCCATGGGGCTGAGGTACCGTTCCGTACCCAACGAGACGACAGAGACCCTCGATGTTAATGCTACGCTAAGCTACGGTACACTAGCCTCTGGCAGGTTACTGCAGATATTCTGACAAACCTAAACTTCCATACTTTGTTTTTCCTGCCAAACTTGTCTGAGGTCATTAAACAACTCCTTTTATTTATTTATCTCTCCAAATGTTACATTAAGAGAGGGCTTGGTTCTGTACATTTGGTCTGATTTTATTTTTTCCATTCCTGTGATTTCAATGTTTCAGACTGTGTCTGTAGTCAGTCAGTACTTCATGTATGTAGTGTGTCTCCCTGTTGTCGGGAGTGAAAGCACTCTGCCCTCCTGGCGAGAAATCATTTATTTAATGAATGCAATAAAATAAAGAGGTGACACATTCTGATATTATGGCTGTGGCTGAGTGCTTGCAGTAGAGGGTGTGTGTGTGTGTGTGTTGTGTGTGTGTGTGTGTGTGTGTGTGTGTGTGTGTGTGTGTGTGTGTGTGTGTGTGTGTGTGGGTGTGTGTGTGTGTGTGTGTGTGTGTGTTGTGTGTGTGTGAGAGTGTGTGAGAGTGTGGTGTGTGTGAGAGTGTGTGTGTGTGTGTGTGTGTGTGTGTGTGTGTGTGTGTGTGTGTGTGTGTGTGTGTGGGTTTGTGTGGTGTGTGGTGTGGTGTGTGTGTGTGTGTGTGTGTGTGTGTGTGTGTGTGTGTGTGTGTGTGTGTGTGTGTGTGTGTGTGTGTGTGTGTGTGTGTGAGAGTGTGAGAGTGTGAGAGTGTGAGAGTGTGAGAGTGTGTGTGAGATTGTAGGGTCCTGCTCTTTGATAGTGGGTGCTCCTTAATGCCATGCACCACGTAACTTCATCCCTTCATTCAGTTGGCTCACTAACTAACTCTCCCTCTACAGGCCAGCAGGCAAACAAGTGAAATCTGGAACTCTCTCAGCCACTGTCGGAGGGAGGGTGTGACCTGCTTTACACCATGTTTATTTTCTTTCCACCCCCTTCCCTTCCCCCTCTCCATTCTCTCATAAACGCTTGGCGCAGGGCTGGGCCGAGGCTGGGGACCCGAGAGGCGTGAAAGGCGAACGGTAAACACCGTAATAAGGAAGTGGTGTAAAGCCGGCGAGCAGCGGGGAGCTGATGGGGCCTGGCCGCTTAGGCAGTTCCCGTACATTTCCTGCCCAGCGGGGGTCCTTCAGTGTGGGGCTGGGGCTGCCTGGTTCTCCTCTCCTCTGTGTGGCTGCCTAAGATACTTGGCCCACCAGTCCCCACATTATTCGCCCTCTCCTCTCTCTCTGTTTCCTTTACAGGCTGGGTGTAGCAGTGGGCCGCCAGTCCCTACAATATCCCCCGTCTATCTCTCTTTGTTGCCTTTACAGGCTGGGTGTAGCAGTGGGCCTCCAGTCCCTACAGTATCCCCCCTCTCTCTGTTTCCTTTACAGGCTGGGTGTAGCAGTGGGCAGCCAGTCCCTACAATATCCCCCTCTATCTCTCTTTGTTTCCCTTACAGGCTGGGTGTAGCAGTGGGCCTCCAGTCCCTACAGTATCCCCCCTCTCTCTCTCTCTGTTTCCTTTACAGGCTGGGTGTAGCAGTGGGCCTCCAGTCCCTACAATATCCCCCCTCTCCTCTCTCTGTTTCCTCTGCAGGCTGGCTAGCTGTAGCCCTGGGGCCACGTGTGTAAACCAAAGCCAGTCTACTGCAGCTGTGGTTCTGGAGGTGCGTTAGGTTAGCTAACACTAACAGCTCCCTCCTGGGGACAGAACAGGGTTAAAGGGAGGAGAGGGGATATACAGGAGGGAGTGAGAGGAACCCTTCTTATATAAAGGCCTATATGTTTAGGTGCATGGAGGTTGATGGATACCATAAAGAGGGACTACTACAGAACACTCAAGCCGGGATTCAGGTAAACACAGAAAACGACCATAGCACGGCACTTGACTTTGCATTGCGATACTGTGTAACTTCTTATCATGGAAATTGCCATTGGATCACACATCACATAATGTGCATTAATGAATACAAAACATTTAGCCTAACTAATAACTAGGAGAAAATCATTGGCATCAACACAAAGACGTTGCCATGTTTTGCAGAGCTTTTGTCTCTAGTGACAGAGAATTCTGGCTAACAATTATTGACGTATTGCATGAACACCTCCTTATTCCTCCCACACACACGCTGACCTCACGGTTCGACGCCCCATAAATACGATTTCACACGCGAGGCGGCTCCGGCGTGCTCCCAATTAACCCTGCAAGCTTCCCCGTCCACCTGATTAGAGAAATGATCAACGCACAACAACAACATGGCCACTCGGCGTATCTGAGGAGAGGAGCCACACACCATTGTTTCCTTCTGCCTCAGCAGTCTGATATCTCCCACCTCAACACAGCTCTGATTGCTGCTTATGTTTGTTAGCGGCACTGGTGGTGAACGTGATAAATGTTTTTGTCCGTTATTATTCGTGGAGCCAAAAATAAATAACAAGAAGGTTTTAGTGTTGCTTGCAGGAGCTAGCCGGGTAAGAGTGAGTGAGTCCTGGTAGTCAAGTTGTTAGAACTAACAAGAGAAGACACATTTATTCAAAGTGAGCCTGGTTTTATTCAGGGATTCAGGGTCTATTTGGTTTCCTATGTAGCTAATTACATGGTTGAAGATGTTGTTTCTGTGAAGAGCCACCTCACCAGGTGTTTCTAGTGTGGATCAATAGCTACTGACAAAGACAATCAAGAAGACGATCCACATCTAAAAACAGGACCTGGAGATTTACAGTTTCTAGTTTACGACATTATGTTGCAAAGATGTCTATAATTACCACTTTACCATGGGATTTCTAAGTGGAATTTCTAAATTAATCCAGGTAAAAAAATACACAGTAAAATACAGTAGCCAAGAACATAAAGATCCCGTATCTAGCCGGTGACCTTAGCCAGTTCTGAGCCCTGACTGAGTAAAGTGAGTGAAGGAGAGGGTGAGTTATTCCTCAGTCTCTGCAGGAGCTGTGTTATCTGTATTTGACCTGTGTTAAATATTCTCATTACAATCACTTCAAATGAGCACCGGCGCTTTGTCTAATCCCCACCCCAGGGACAGAGCCGTTTCACCTGGCCCAGAATGAAACGCAGGCAGGCCCCTGCCACAGTCTCTCCCTCTCCCCTGGATCATCTCCTCTCTTCCCTCCCTAGCTGTGCTGAGAAAGGGGAGGGAGGGGAGGAGATATGGAATAGCTGGGAACTAACTAAGATCTATAGCTCCTCAGAAGATTCCTCACAGGGGAAGGTGGGAGTTTAGTAACCTTTACCACCTAGCCCACTGTAGTAGCCACTAAGAGCTGAGAAATAATTAAATAGCCTGTTCAAGGGGGAAACACACAGAACTGTCAATCTGTGGAGGGGTTAATTCAAGTGCCAGTCAGAAGACCTTATTTTTAGTACTCCATTGATATTGATAACTGCATTGTTGGGTTTAGAGATTGCAAGACATTTTACTGTACTTGTGCACATGACATTACACCTTTAAACTTAAAACATGCTACTTCCTAACATTCACTGTTTTGTAATTGGGAAAGTTCATTTCACTCATGTTGGGAGGCCAGTTTTGGGCCAGGGAGCAGTTTTAATTCATTCTTACAACATTCCTCACAATAGTTATGAGTCCCCACTTTGTCACTATGTCCCAACTCTATCAATGAGACTTCACTAGACTCTTCTGTGGAGCATATATGCTTTAATAGGGTATCTAGTCTACTATCTCCATCATGGAGGCAAGTCATGCCTGTGAGAGTGAGTTGTCCACTCTTTGTACTTCTAGTGAGTCCCCACTTTGCACGTTTTAGAAAGTCCCCAATTTGCACTTCTAGTGAGTACCCCCACTGCACTCCCCCCTGCAGTCTGAGCTACATGTTGAAGGTGGGCTCCTTCCTTCTTCCCTGGGTCCTTATTCCCCAGGCAAGGCAGATTACCGTGGGAGGAGCAAGCCTGGCTGGGGAGCCTGGTGCCCTTATTAGCCGTGTGGAAGCGGGGTTGTGGCAGGGGAGAGGGGTTTGAGGCGGGGGGAGGGAGGGGGGGATAAGCTGCTCGGAGAGTTCAGCCCAGCTCCAAAAGGGGGGATAGAGGATTAGGGAGGCTCTAAAGGAAGACATCTGCTTCTGTGCCAAGCTCCATATTATCAAAGACACCAGTGTTTCCCACATCATCAACTTTTCATGAGCACACTCACTGGTAAATATCAGCCACAGAGCTCTGGGTCTCCGAAAGGGGAGAGAGGGTAGGAACTTTGGCTCATTTGGAAATTCCACATTTTGCCCATGAAATTCTGATAAATAAATTGAGCCTGCATGTCTAATATGCCTATCACATATTCTCCCTTATTCGAAGGGAGATGGAAGCCCACAGATGGCGTTTTTTGGTCTACTCTGTGTTAGTAGAGGTTAATTCCATGTATTTATGCTATTGATCATATTCACACAATATAATGCATTTATTTATTTTTCTGATTTTTTCTCCCATTCATACAAAGGATACGTAGTTTTACAGGATAAACATCTCACCTTCTCTTGTGTGGCCCTCAGCTTACTATCCCAGACTGCTCTGATTAGGGGGATGTCTGGGCTGCGAGTGGCGTAGCAGTGTGCCGGCAGCACATGTCCGAGGGTGAGGCTGCTGATCACTTCTTCCAGAACCTTCTCTATATGACTGAAGGACCGGCAGTCCTGGGTCCTGGTTCCAGCACTCACCAGCTGCATGGTACAAGGCACCAGGTTGATCTGGCCAGCAGAGAACACAGCCTCACCCACATGTAGCGGGGCACAGGTACCATACAATCACACATTATTTGAGCTGATGCTAGCCTATTTCTTGGTGTAACTATAGAACCCTGTGCCTGGTTCTCCCTTGTTACCTTTCATTCTGGTTCCTCCTGGTTCTTTCAATGGAATTGAGCCATATATGAGACGAAACAGAAACACATAGCAGTATGTTTGTCCATCTACATTAACATTGTAGACCCTGATATCAGTCTCATACATGCTGGCAGCAGCCAACCAAAGCTCTTTCAAGGAGTTTGTTTTTCCCCAAAGCTGCCCTGTAGAACGGCTGTGCTTCTGCTTGGCCATGTGGCCTATGTACACACTCCTGGTTTCAGAGAATAAATCTCTCCTCAAAATCAATCCATTGCTTGAAACTCAATTACACACTCCCACAGAACTGGCTACTGGTCTGCTAGGGGTGCAGCGGCTTAGGGGAGATGTCAAAATCAAATTAAAGTTTATTGGTCGGGTACACAGATTTGCAGATGTTATGACAGGTGCAGTGAAATGCTTGTGTTTCTAGCTCCAACAGTGCAGTAATACCTAGCAAAGAATGCATGAAAATACACACATAATCCATAAAAATAAAGAAATTAAGAAATTTCAGAACGAGCAATGTCAGAGACCAGATATAAATATATACATGTAATGTCTATAAATATACACTGAGTGTACAAAACATTATGAACATTAGTGCTCTTTCCATAGACTGACCAGGTGAAAGCTATGATCCCTTATTGATGTCAGTTGTTAAATCCACTTCAATCAGTGTAGATCAGGGCTGCCCAACCCTCTTCCTGGAGAGCTACTGTCCTGTAGGTTTTCAGTCCAACCCTCTTCCTGGAGATCTACTGTCCTGTAGGTTTTCAGTCCAACCCTCTTCCTGGAGATCTACTGTCCTGTATGTTTTCAGTCAAACCCTCTTCCTGGAGAGCTACTGTCCTGTAGGTTTTCAGTCCAACCCTCTTGCCTGGAAGCTATATGTACTGGTTATTGTTTCTCAGTCCATTCTTTCCGGGACTGGGAGAGCTATTCTACCCTGGTCCTGTAAGGTTTGCATAGTCAACCCTCTTCCGCAAGAGAGAGTTATTCCTGTCTGGTAGGTTTCAGATCCAACCCTCTCTCCTCTCTCGGAGGAGAAGATGTAGAAGATCTCTGGTCCTTGGTAGGTTTTTTAAAGATATCAGATCCATACTTCTCTGGTCATGGGAGACGTCCTAACCTTGGGTCTCCTGTAGGTGTTGTTCTATGTCTCCATACTGCTTCAATTTGCTTCGGTTAGCTTGGACCTGAGGTCCTGGTGTTTCCTCGATGAGGCCTCTTTCATTGCGACGCCTTCTTCTGTGGAGAGCTGGATAGCGCTTTCTAGTGATCCTCGCTTAGTGTTCTCTTCAGTGTCTCCAACCCTTTTCTGCTTCTGGAGTAGCTAAGGATTTCTAGATGTCCTGCTAGAGTTTTTCAATAGTCATATACCGCATCTTCTCTGGCGGGATCTAGCTGTCTTTTTGATAGGGTTTGTTCAGGCTCAATCGCTTAAGACATTTAGTAACAGATATCATGAGATTACATGCTAGGTTGATTGGGTCGTTGTTAGAGTTAGCGGTGGGCATCAATTGTAGTAGAATATCCAGAGCTCGTCGATTAGTTAGTGACTCTGGGTAGTGGAACACGCTGAAGGTTGCCGCGCAGACACACATGTGGTGGATGACATCTCAGGACTAGCAAGAACGTGGTTTGGGCTAGTCCTTTTGGTGTCAAGACACACTCTCAGCAGATTTCCATGTCTGATTGATGCGATTGTGTTTCAACACCTCACCCGAGTTGCTCGATGTTGTATCAGAACCGAGTAACTTACGACCACGACGAGACACATTGTCGGAGAGAGCGCACAACTTTGGGACGACTATCGCATAGGACAGGCATCGCTGATTTGCGAAAATGCACGTGGTCCCAGAGTACACACTCGTGTGGGTAGAGTCTCGACTGGTTCGATAGCACGGAATCCCTCTCAGTATTAGGAGAGTTGATTAAATGCTCTCGCTCCTCTTGTACGGTTGCTATGCAGTTGAGCCGAATACACTTCAGTCTTGAGGTACAATCGTGTGTTGTAGTGAGTGGTTAGTGAACATGTATACGTAATGATAATAGACTGGTGTATTATAGTCGTACAGGTTAGGTTTCTAGGTGTGTAGAGAGCGGTAAAGTGCCAATGTTAGATAAAAATGTGTGTATACAGTATGAGCTAATGTATTATAGGACGTAGCTAATTGTCTAGGATATAGCAGATTTTATAAACATCTTAATGCCCTATGATGAAAGGTAGGTGAAATTGCATGTAATTCATGATATAAAAATGGTAGCGAAATATAGCCTACGTGGTATAAAATCTCATATGCGTAATGTACTCAGACACTTAGCATGTTTTACATTTAACCAACAAATGCACTGCTAAGTACATAATGGTTTTACTCATATATCGTCTATACTTCCTTCTCATGTCTCATACTCGTTCTAAATTATCATAGCTACACTGCTCAACTCTTGCCATTCATATCATTTCATACGTTAAGCCTCTGTTGCCCATCCTATGTCTATAGTTATAATTACCACTGTTACGACTGCAACCTTAGCTCTCTCGTTTAATAACTAATATCGCGCTAACCTGTACTTGATCGCATTTACTCACTCCCATATTACAGTAAGTATATCTCAAGTACTCTCTGAATTAATGCTAGATATATCACGTGTAATGACTCTGATGCATCTCATCATTGGCGATTCTTGTCCGTCCTATCGCCAACTGTTATTCTGTACAATCACTATCTATTCATGTACATCATAATTCTTAGTCTCATTTTTACCCTTGTTTGTTGGTATCAGTTATTAGTGTTATGCTCCACTGTTTTACGACTTGTGGTATTGGTTTAAGAGGAAGGTAGTATTTTGATGGAGATTTTGTCTTAGGTGTTGGTTTTACTGGTTCAATTGGTGGACTTCGTTAGATTGATATATGCACAAGCATTTCGCTACATAAGCATTTAACATTTGGGCTACGCATGATGTTCGTGGTACTAGAGAGAGAGTCAAGCACTATATCGCGTATCTAGATTGATTTGGATCTCTCGCATTATACTTCTGTGTAACCTATGTGTGGAAGTGATTTGAGTAGGTGTGGTATTCTGTAATTTGAGGTAATTGATTTGATTTGATTTTGAAGTAGATACAGTACTCGATAGAGATTGACATATTATGTTAAAGTGACCAGTGTTCAATGAACAGTTGAAGTCGAAGTACACTAGTTGAGTCAAAAAGTTTCAACCATCCTCTTAAATATAGTTTTGGCAAGTCGGTTAGGACATTCTACTTGTGCATGACACAATGTCTGTTTTCAACATTGTTTACAGCAGCATTATAGCTTCTTAATTCCTGTTTCACAATTCCAGCTGCGGTCAGATAAGTTTACTCTACACTAAGCTTGACTGTGCTTCTAACAGCTTGAAAACTTCTAGTAAAATGTTGTCATGCGTCAGAAGCTTCTGATAGGCTAATTGACAATATCATGAGTCAATTGGAGTGTACCTGTGGATGTCTTTCAAGCCGCACCCTTCAAACTACAGTGGCCTCTTTGCTTGACATCATGGAAAATCTAAAAAAATCAAGCCAAGACCTCAGAAAATTGTTTTTTACGCTCACAAGTCTGTGTTATCCTTGGGGAGCAATTTCCAAATGCACCTGAAGGTAACCAATGCCGTTCAATCTGCTCCAAAACAATAGTACGCAAGTACTAAAACACCATGGACACACGCATGCTGTCATTACACGCTCAGGAGAGGAGACCGTTCTGTCTCCAGAGATGAACGTACTTTGGTGGCGAAAAGTGACAGAATCAATCCAGA
Organism: Salvelinus sp. IW2-2015; assembly: GCF_002910315.2. NCBI lineage: Eukaryota > Metazoa > Chordata > Actinopteri > Salmoniformes > Salmonidae > Salvelinus > Salvelinus sp. IW2-2015. Next base: position 15,920,794 of record NC_036843.1, read on the forward strand.
AACCAACAGCAAAGGACCCTTTGTGCAATGCTGGAAGGAAACAGGTACACAGAGTATCTTATCCACAGTAACGAGCCCTATATCGACATAACCTGAAAGGCCGCTCAGCAAGGAAGAAGCCACTGCTCCAAAACCACCATAAAAAAGCCAGACTACGGTTTGCAACTGCACATGGGGATAAAGATCGTACCTTTTGGAGAAATGTTCTCTGGTCTGATGAAACAAAAATAGAACTGTTTGGCCATAATGACCATCGTTGTGTTTGGAGTAAAAATGGAGATGCTTGCAAGCCGAAGAACACCATCCCAACCGTGAAGCACGGGGGTGGCAGCATCATGTTGTGGGTGTGCTTTGCTGCAGGAGGGACTGGTGCACTTCACAAAACAGATGGCATCATGAGGATGGAAAATTATGTGGATATATTAGCAACATCTCAAGACATCAGTCAGGAAGTTAAAGCTTGGTCGCAAATGGGTCTTCCAAATGGACAATGACCGCAAGCACATTTCCAAAGTTGTGGCAAAATGGGTTAAGGACAACAAAGTCAAGGTATTGGAGTGGCCATCACAAAGCCCTGACCTCAATCCTATAAAAAATCTGTTGGAAGAACTGATAAAGCGTGTGCGAGGAAGGAGGTCTACAAACCTGACTCAGTTACACCAGCTCTGTCAGGAGGAATGGGCCAAAATTCACCCAACTTATTGTGGGAAGCTTGTGGAAGGCTACCCGGAACGTTTGACCCAAGTTAAACAATTTAAAGGCAATGCTACCAAATACTAATTGAGTGTATGTAAACTTCTGACCCACTGGGAGTGTGATGAAAGAAATAAAAGCTGAAATAAATCATTCTCTCTACTATTATTCTGACATTTCACATTCTTAAAATAAAGTGGTGATCCTTAGCTGACCTAAGACAGGGAATTTCTACTAAGATTAAATGTCAGGAATTGTGAAAAACTGAGTTCAAATGTATTTGACGAAGGTGTATGTATACTTCTGACTTCAACTGTATGTACTACATAGGGCAGCAGTCTCTAAGGTGCAGGGTAGAGTACTAGGTGGTAGCCAGCTAGTAACAGAGGCTAAGGTTCAGGGCAGGGTACTGGGCGGAGGCTGCCTAGTGGTGACTGTTTAAGCTGTCTCTCAGTTCCAGTCGAAGTTGATAAATGCAGTGCTTCTCTCAAACGGACAAATGGCTGCTTAAGGTTTTGTGCTGTTCCACATAGAACTGAGGCCAACTTATTTATTTAATTTCCAAACATACACACAGACACACCTCATGGAGGGCTACAATGGACAAATATGTTTAAATGTAGAAATGCTATATACTATTTTGTAAACGCTGCAAACACATAGACCTAACACAACTGCAATGTGAAAACAGACCAACAAAAACATGTTCTAAGGCTGTGACGATACCAAAAATGAAAACATGAAGCAGATCTCATTATTTGGTCCTTTAAAATCCTGCTGTACGTAAAATATTGTGTGCTATAGCTTGGAAAATAAATACATGTGACTGGATGGCAACATAATGATGTTTGTTTCCTAAAGAAGTGAAATCCGCTTTGTGTTTTCTTTCCTTGCCATGATACTAACAGGGGTGGCAGGTAACTTAGTGGTTAGAGCATTGGGCAAGTAACCAAAAGGTTGCTGGATTGAATTCCCGAGCTGACAAAGTAAAAATCTGTCATTCTGCCCCTGAACAGGGCAGTTAACCCAATTTTCCGGTAGGCCGTCATTGTAAATAAGAATTTGTTCTTAACTGACTTAAATAAACTAAGGAGTATCACGATACTGGTATCGTCCCGGCCTAGTTCTAACTGCTTCGTGCTGTTCGTTTCCTCATCAAACTTAACCCTACCTGAGTCCTGTCAAAACAACACGCTACATACATCACTGAGGTGGAACACCACCAATGTACATCAATTACCAGCCTACATTTGAATAGCACATCAATTAGCAAGTTCCATATTTTTTCGCCATACACCATATCAGCAAATAACACTTTTTACACCACGGCGATAAGCAGGTGCCTTTGCATGCATGAGAGCAGAGCGTGTGATTTTCACATGGCTGTCTGTCTGTGTTGGCTCATTCATAATTAGCCACGCGATAATTAGCTGAGACTCCCAGATAAACGGGCTGTTAGACGATGAAGTTCCTAAACTCAATAATTTAACCTCAAAGAGATCAATGTGATTAATGCAGAAGGAGTCTTGAGGACCAATGGGACCAGTGGAGAGGTCAGGTCACTGGAGACCCATCATCCTGCTGAATTGGCATAAGGATATCAGTGTGGCCACCACGCCACATCCTGGTTAATGTAAACAGCCGTCGGTGACAGGGTGTTAATTGGTGGTCTAAGCAGGGACCTTTAGGGTCTGTGAAGAAGCTGCCCTCCAGAGGGATCAAGTAGGCCAAAATCAATTGATACATGGCGTGAGAGCAGAGTCCTTAGTCGATTACCATACGTACATACATGGGTATCGTATTTCTCCCCCGTATTACCAGGGTTAAGTGTGGACCAGTGGTATTACTGAAGGCTTAGCACCTCGCCCCAACCCCCTCTTCACCTCCACTGAGTTACAGTACCCTTGCTCACTTTGTTAGTTGCAAATGAGGGCAATTGTCTAACCCTCACCAGCCCTAGGTTCTAGGAGTTAATATCCAATCACCTCCTAGGCATATCTGAGATATCTAATCCACATCAATGAGACAGGAGAAATTGCTTTTACATAAAAGTAGCCTTTATTACTAAATGAAATGACCAATGAGCAATATGTGCAGATTTGAGCCATTGCAAAGCTATGGGATGAAAGCATGATAACATGGTGCATGTTTTTAGTCATTCAGTACACATCAATGTAACATAGTGGACATTCATGGGCAGTGCGATGGCTCTTTAAAAGACTGATGCAGTACACAAGAAAGTTTCTCTGCCTATACGACAAAATCAGCAATTTGTACAATGTGATTTGATAATACCAGAACAACACAAAGCTCTTTGCTAGAGGGGGATGTGGCCAAACCCATTTCCATAATCATATGGGTTTCCAATCATTCCTAGCTCCTGGGTTCACTTGTCAACTTTGATGAATCTTCAGCATCTGCTGCTCCAAATTACCGGGACAGTGGAGGAGATGAGAGAGGAGGGGAGGGGGATGGAGGCCTCCCTGCTTTCAAATGGTCAGATCAATCACTCATTTACCTATGAGCATTATCTACGTCTGGTCCGCAGCGTAACATATAAGCCTGAGTCGCCCGAGACGTTAACAACACGTCGTCATTGAAATTATTTTATGAGCCATCATATCTCCTCCATCTGAGAAGCCCCGGTCAGGTCGGACAGGTGGTGAGGATCTCTTAACAAGCCATAAAAAGAGCTCACCATTTTGAATTCCAAAAAAGGAGGGCTACCATTTGTTGATTTGTACATCAAAAGGGGGCAGCGCAGGGCCCCGTCACTGTTAAAGACAAGCTCCCCGTAGCTTCCACCAAGCAGGTGTGTGATGATCAATTATTAAAGCTTCAAGTTACTACTGGTGCTGATGTGAAGGAGGGTGGAGGAAAAAGGGGATAGAATACTATTTACATAAAATTAACAGTTCAAAAGAATGAGTTCACACACCAATCAAACTTGTTAATTGACTGTCAGTGGTGTGACCCTGAATATACAACACAACTACATTATTCATCTTCCGCGTTGACAGGGAAGACAGTCCAATTTGCATTGCCGTCATAAACATGATCAACAACCACAATGCCACATGCATTTTTAATAGGGAAGAGATGAGACCGTTAATATTCATAAGGGTCAAACAATTGCATATAGCATTAAACTTCCTATAACAAGCAACCTATTTTTCTATTTTTCAAACAGTAACCTTAGGAGTCTAAATAGTCCAGAGAGAAAAGGAAGGACACGCGGAATTAAAGAATTTACGGTTAACTCAATAGTAAGGCATGTTCATAGTGAATGGTATATCACTACAATAGCAGACATCCTGACACCAAATGCTAAAAGGTACAATGTAGCTCATGTTTTGCAATCTTATATTTCAATTTTTACTGTCTTACTGAAAATGCATATTTAGTTATTGTGCAAGCCGAGTTTTAAATGTACTTCAAAATCTTGACTTGACCACTGTTTGACTTGACGCTAAACATGTCTCAGACCTTATTTCCCCAACTATCCCTCCAAGCCACACAAAGTTCCTCTCCTCTCTGTCTGACGTGATCGCAGCAAGCGATGCCTGCTTAGCATTAATTAAAGCCGTGTTTTGGCTTCATGCTTTATCAACCTTTATTTCATGGCTTAAACCCCATCATTTTTCATAAACTCAATGACGTCTCAAAAGGTCACTGAGCCCCAAGGACTCTCTGGGATCCAGACAGTAACACATATGTAAATGCTGGAACAGTGGAACACTAGAACCGGCTGAATGGAAGAATCCATCTGCTCTCAAGCCTTAACTGGGTCTTGTAACAGGCCTTCTTAATTGCGGTTTTTGTTAGAAACTTCCAATGCATGACCAGGCTGGAGTGCCTGGCTATATTTACAGTGGTGTTATAGCGTAACCCTTTGGACTCCATTCTGCTGAATGACTGTGTGAATCTGGGTCATTAGCAGGGCTGGGTATGTACAGTATGTATTGACTATTGACCAGACTGGGCCAGTGTGGGTAAAGTGACCTGGTATTGATGAACAGTCAGTTGTGGGTAAAGTGACCTGGTATTGATGAACAG
>NC_036843.1:15926487-15929210 GCF_002910315.2 Salvelinus sp. IW2-2015
GGTAAAGTGACCTGGTATTGTTGAACAGTCAGTTGTGGGTAAAGTGACCTGGTATTGATGAACAGTCAGTTGTGGGTAAAGTGACCTGGTATTGAGGGGGAACAGCTCCACGGCCCTCTATAAGATATGCTAATGGTCACATCTCCCCATTGAGCCCTTATGCATAATTTAACCAAGGGATTGATATTAAAAGTATGCAAAATGATCAAATGAATATGGCATAACTTTTGGATAATGCAGGATGGAAACACAACACAAAATGTAAATACTGTATGACTAAACGCAGCATAACGCAAGTGAATATTTGTAATAGATTTATGCTTGTTTCTCAATCTATGAAGCATTGTTAACGATGGGTCCACAGTCAATGGGTGAATGTAGTACTTTAGACTGAAGGCAGGGGGGGATATCGAATGACTCCATCACCAGAACACTGGAGCAAGATGTGGCATAAGACCTCTCAAACTGTATTACAACAAATCACCCTTATAAACCTCACTCTCTTATAATCTATAAAGGAACATGCCTATTTCATGCCACAAAATTCATAATCTCTTTCCAGTTATTTTTTTTATATTTAAAGGTTGGCAAATAGTTGTAAATGTAGGGATCAAGGAAGAAGTTTTGTTAGGCGCATTTAAGTGCGTATATTATTTCTGTTTTTTGGATTTGATGCGGAATAACTGTTTAATCCTTTTGCAGTGGATGTCAATTTGTCAGGTCTGTGTGCTGTGATTTCATCTTCAACTGGCTTCAAGTCTGTGGGGCTCTTTCAGCATTAGTGCATTCAAAGCGCATCACGTCTCTGAATGGGAAATGATAAGAGATGGGCTCATGTTGTGCTAGGCCCTGAGGAGATTCTGGGGCTTCTGACACCTCATTTCTACAAATATAAAATGTTCAGGAGAACCAAAACCTCTCTCCCCTTCTCTTGTATCTTTCACCATGTTAGTCTCTCTTACTCCAGGCTTCTTGTGAAAAAAATAATCATATTTTTTTAATTTCATCCCCTTGTTTTTCCTCCATGTCTATTTTTTTCTGTTTGAGCATAACCTCTTGTATGCTCAACTGTCACACAACATCAGTGTTATTTAAACAGCGACATAAATAGATGAACGAAATGCACAAAGAAAGGCAAATATCGGGGTCTTCTGCAAGCATCCTCCCTGGTCCAGAACTGCATATGGAGACAAACAAAGACCTACGGACACATGTTCAAAATCAAATAGTTATTACCAGAACAATTATTACAGAAAGAAAAATAAGCAGGGATCATGAAAAGACACTATAAATACAAAACGTGACATTGGCCTCTTTTGCTGTGCGGTTTCCATTCTGCCTGCCTGTCTGCCCTCGACATGCCCGTTTTGGAGACGTCCTCCTAGGAGAAGTAATACTGACACATCGGCTCTGGTCACTTTATGCTTCCCCACGCATATTCACACGCCACAATACAGGAGCAAAAAAAGAAATCATTGTTTATTTTGGATTTTGACAAAAAGTCTGTTGACAAAAATAAATATATCAGAATTTACGTATTGCTGTGTTTTATCTTACATTTACTTAAACACACAAAAAAATACAATCTAAAGTAAAAAATCTAATACAGAATGTCAAACTGATAAAGGTACATGTAAAGTGTGGTCACACATTGTAGCCCAGACCATCACTGTTGTGTGTGCTGAAGTGACAGAAGGGCATGTTTTCTCTTTGCGTTAAGGCAAAATGCCCTACTGCCTTCAACTGTCCCGAACTCTGATTTTTTGACAAATCGGTTGTGAGGGTTTTAGGAGTGATGCACATATCGCAAAAATCATTTCTGCCAAGCTACCTCTATGACCTGCCCGTGGGACATGACAAGCTCCTAGATGCATCGCTCTATCAAAACCGGATCTTTCCAGGACAATGCAAATTATGACAAATTCTATCATCCCGCATCGTGCGCTTTCCTGTTAATCTCACTAATTCGAGAAAATCGGGAGGGTTTCGCCGTTTCAGCTGAGGGGCATGTTTGTCTGATTGAATGATGCTAAAACTGCAACCCTCAATCCCTGTTCATTCTCCGTTTCCAGCTGTGAAAACCCTATCTCTTAGATGTTTTTACTGTGTTGGTACAATGTAAATACTATCTCTTGGATGGTTTATTGTGTCAGTACAATGTAAACCCTATCTCTTGGATGGTTTATTGTGTCAGTATAATTTAAACCCTATCTCTTGGATGGTTTATTGTGTCAGTACAATGTAAACCCTAATCATGGTTTATTATGTCCAGTACAATGTAAAACCCTATCTCTTGGTGTTATTATGTTTCAGTACAATGTAAACCCTATTTCTGGATGGTTTATTGTGTCAGATCAGTAAGTTTCGTGTATGTACTGTTGTTTTTTTTACATGTTTGAGGTCATTAGCAGACAACTCGTATCCAGAGCATACTACAGAAGCAGATCAACAGAATTTTCACCTGAGTCGGCTCAGGGATTTGAACCAGCGGCACTTCGTACTTGGGGGGGGGGGGGGGGCAAACACAGTGAGTGATCTTTGTCAGGCTTCACATTCGGTAAGCGCTGGTCTGAGAGGCAGAGGCCAGTCCTACTGCATCGCCTTGTCCAGCCATCATTACTGCTAGCAGATAGGACCAGCCACTCGACAGACACACCAAGGTTACACCAAAGGACCTCTGATTAAAGCGCAGTTAGACACCGCCAGTACAGTACCCACATCGT
>NC_036843.1:15929235-16010675 GCF_002910315.2 Salvelinus sp. IW2-2015
ACCCTATGCTTATAGAGGTGATATTCTCGCATTCTTTTTGATTCTAATTGTAGAGGAAGCAATGTTGGTAATGTCTATCCGCTAGATGGGTTTGCGCTCATAGGTTGCCAGGTCTTTATAACTGCTGTCCTGAGCTCACCGCTCACTCACCAGTGCCATCCTCATATCTCTCCTCTGTGGTAGTATCTTTGTGGTGTACTGACAGTTACGATCAAAAATTGTTGAAGGAACAGCCCCTCTCGCGATAGTCCTCCTCTAGGTATGGGTATTTATTAATTGTGCATTGGATTACGGTTAGCAGAATTAAGTTGTCCCATAATCTACGTGGTGATCTGCTGTGTATATGCTGTAGCGCGGAAGTAGTTGATGATAATCTGGACTTATTCCCTTTGGAATGGATTTAGCTATCAATGTGTGAGTGCGCAGACGGAAGTACCGCTAGATGTAACCCTATTCTTGGTGGGTTTTATTAGCAGTACAATGTTAACCCATAATTCTTGGGTGATGTCGGTGCTCATTTGTGTCAGTTAAGTGCAGAATTTGAAGTTCTAGTATATGCTTCTTTATATAGGTGAGGTCAAAAGATTGTGATTATATATACCTAGATATGCTGAGCTGTGGGCTCGATCTCTTAGTAGGTTCAGTTTGGGAATCGTATCTCCAGATGCTTCAGCTTTATACGCGAGAAGGCCTAGATCACCAACCTAGATTTTTCACCTAGTCGGCTCAGGTGAAGTGTTGAAAACCAAGCACAGAGGGCACAGTTCTGCAGGGCTCAGTAGCCCGGTGTGGAAGAGGAGGCGAGTGAGGGAGGATTGTCCGTCCTCTAGGTGTGAGATTGAAGGGCACTATAGATTGGCGATTGTCATGTAAATCTGCTTGCAGGGCTCGTGATCATTAGGGTTGGTAGGACGCTGGTGCATATTAGAGCTCTCCATGGTAAGCGATTGGTGAGGGCCAGCTGCCAAGTGAAAGTGATTTCGTAGTCTTGTCCAGCCAGTCGTGAGATTGTAGAGTTATAGGCAGTAGAAGGAAGAGCACGCAAAGACAGCTTTCCGGGCATAGAGGCGCCAAAGTTGAGTTCTTAACGCACCAAAATCAGCCTGAATTAAAAGCTACAGAGTTGTGGCATTTATAGCTTTGTCTATGTAGCAATGGTATCCTCCCTTCCTGATTCTCTTCACATCATACACAGTTATACTACACCAATCAAAACGCACACACTCCACCAAGAGACGCATTACCTATCTACGTGCCCTAGATTTGCGCATCCTAGGGTGTGGACGGTAACGGATATTATACACATACTCCTCTTACAAAATTGCATGGCCATGTTAGTATATAGCGTGTAAGAGCGGAAAAGGGGATCTGTTGATCCTACGTCAGGGTCAAGGACAGTGCCGGTAGCTATTCTGTGATCTGTACGCACTGCGTGTGAGAGAGGTAGCATGGAGAAGTGTGGGGGGGGGGGGCAGATACACAGTATGTACGGTATAAGCAAGCTTGACAACAGGTCTTACTACCACCTTATTTCTAATACAACAAAATAATGTATCCCATGAAGCAACATGACGATCTCCTGCTGACGGCCCCTCTGTCAGGATGCCCTGAACCAGCTCTCCCCTTTGCATAGTTCTTTTAAAACAACTCGCTGTTTTATCTCACTTTGTCTTCTCCTGTTTCGTTACTTTATGAGTTTGTACATGAACCACGGACTACAATATTAATAAATTGTCTAATACACTTTTTTTGCTAAGATGCTCTATATGATAAACGATTACTTCGCATTAAAAGGCGCGGCATTTGAGTAAAATATAGATGCAGCAGAGTGTAGGCAATGAGTGAAATCATAGTTATCAAAATATGTAGTGATACAGAAGATATGTTGCTCAGATAGGCGTTTTTTAAGGTGCTTATCTAGCTCAAAGAGAGAGATTGCTCGCATCAATTAATGTATACAGCAGTATTGTGTACGCAGCTCTTCAAGGACGAGCTCACTCGCAATAATGCAGAGCAATTGGTCAAGCTAAGGTGTTAGGTTGTCATATTTGTGTAAATTCAGCTTTATATATGAAACTCATCAAACTTGGATACACTTCTTTTGCAATGTCCCTGAGGAGGATTGGCGGGTTCTATAGAACGATATTTATTGGATAAGGTGAGGGGGAGGTACATGATGAGGGACGATAGCATAATATAGTTTTGACTTTCTCAAAGTGCGCTAGAGTGTGTTGCTAGACATTAGAAAAGACGGTTTGCCGCGGTTAAGCAAGTGATGGTTTTTTTAGATCTTTAGAACTCCGTTGAAGATGACTGTAGTAGAAGAGAAACATTCAGATTTGCGTTTAGTTTAGACCTTAATCAACAATTACCTGTGTATAAAATAGCTTTAAATATCTCAAAAATATCATTTATAAAACACATATTCTTGTGTCCTAGCATTCTCCATAGAGTTCCAACCGTGATTTTTACTATGTACCCGCTTCTGGAAGGATGTCCTTATACATAGACAGTTTGTATGTGTGTTGTGCGCTATCCGACGTCTACAGTGAGTGACACTTCCATATCACAGTTACGATACAATGAGTATATGGTGTAATGTATAGGATTTTTTCCTCGTCCCATTGGGTAGAGTCTCTCTCTGCGTCTACCTCATGACACAACGCAAAGATGGCGATTATATGTTGCTATCACATGGGAGTTTTTAGTCTATGACGAAATTCAGGGTTCTACATAGAACACTTCTATACCCTTTTGCTTAAAGCTGGGAAAACTTATAAATGAAAATGTGCTCTCTTGCATAATGCTGTGAGGTCCCTAGGCTAAAAAGATTTTTCATTCGTACCCATCTCCCTGTTAGCATACCGTACATGATATCCATCAGTATCTGTGCTCCCTACGTCCTATGATGTGGAATACTTAATATGACCTAACGATTAGACCTTACTTCATCTTGCGCTTAAGACCACAAATTAGTGAGAGTTGAACGTGAATACACACTTGAGTCTTATGTACAAATCAACACTCCACTTCTACCTCTGACAAACAATGCCTCTCCTACTGAATATTAAATTAAATAGAGCTAAATGATAATTTGCGCTTACAATATGTTCAATGGCTGAGAGATACCATACCCCGGCCTGGGCAAAGGTCCCTAGTATATCCCTACACAGCTCACAAACCACTATTACGAAAGTAAGATACAGTTGATAAGTCTCTAGTTTTTATTAGTGATTTCCATGCTCATCGCAAGATAGGCCCACTGTATTCTATCTTTCTATAGAATATAGAATGGAAATCATCAACAGAAATGTTTACTTAGAGGGCACTCATAGTGGGCCTCTTGGCATGACGAGTTGACTGAAGCCTTCCATAGATGTCATCGTGGCAATTGATCCCTTCTACCATCTATGGGCATAGATGATTCACCCACGAGATGAGCATGTACTCTTGGTTCCAAAAAAGTATGCTATCATGAACATCAAAATTACTCGAGTTAGTGGTATTCCTAAAACAAAACCATCACAACTGAGGGGCCTCTCGGCCATAGATATATTAAAGCTTTCTCGACCACAGCTCGTGACTTGTATCCTTTCTGTGGTCTTCTGCGTCTTTAGTTCGCGGCTTAAACACATTAACAGTCCAGGTCATTAAACAATCTACCGGATTACTTTTGACTGCTGGACACTCATGGTCACCTGTCGTTACTTAGTGTATACGTTATGCTTTCAGCTGCATGATCGTACTCTAGTAGGCGTGGTAGTTCCTTGTATCCTACCTTCGAGTGGTCGTTTAGTATATCCACTGTATTATCATATTTACACAGTGCCAGCTAGTCTGGTACTGTGGTCGTGTGCTTTTGACAGCTGGCCTCGCCTTTGCCTCATGGTGTTCTGTGAGAGGGTGTGTACGCTCGTGCATCCGCAGGTGCTATGTCGTGATGTGTATGTAGATAGTATGTCGTACTGGTCTGTGATTGTGTGGTGCTCTTTGTATAGCAGTGACATGTTGTGTTAGAGCGGCATGTTATAGTGCCGAGTGGTTGTTATGTATTTACCTGTAGTGAGTTTGGCCTGTCTGTGTTTTACAAAACCTACTCATACCTTCGAGACAGGAGTTTCTCATATATGTGTGTGGCTCGCTCTCAATGGCTGATCGTGTGGATTGGTAGTCATTTACAGGTGTGGTGGTGTGCGAGTAGTGACAGTTGTGTGCACGGACGCTCACCTCCCACTCTGTCAGCAGTTGGTGAGTCTCTTGGTACCAGTGCCAAGGCGGAGGGGATCACTAACACCACCGGCATTCTCGCTGAAATTTATTACGTCGCTCGCTTACCCACTTAATATCTACAACGACACACAATGAGCTCATCACTATTCTCACCTTCATCTCACCGCATCTCTCGCTGTGCTCGTGTGTGTGGAGAGGCTCATGGAACGTGCCCTGGACGTGTTCTTTGGCTAATGGCTCTTAGTGTCAATTTTCTAGGATAGTATTAGATAGGCTGTGTTGCTATAAGGTGCAGGCGAGCACTACTCCCAGCCAACTCTGCTCATGCTCTCACAAAGACCTACTGCTCTCTAGTGGCTCTGGTAGCCGATAAGTCTCATAGGAGGACAAGAGAGTAAAGGTATTAGTTTATTTGGACCATTATTGACTGATGAGTGTCTTGCATGACATTTTGTGAGAATCCGTGGAGTGGGAGGCCCCGAGGAGCTTGGACTACTTGTCGAACTTGTGCTATTCGTGTGGCTTCTGCTTCTAGGCCTTATTGTTGTGCGGTCTTCTCATCCAATTATTCTCTATCCCTCGTAGACGTCCTGTGTCAGGACACTGGATCCATCATCACCCACACCTAAACATACTCCCATCCACATTCTACAAGACACATGACACACACACACACCACCACTACAAACCACACGATCAGACAACCCCAGTGAGTAACACACACCACACAACCACACACACACACAACCCACAACACAACAACACCACACAGGTCCTATTCCCTTAACATAGACACAACACAAGCACACGACCTAACCAGACCACATTCGACACACCTAGACACTCAACTTGGCAGACTCGAAACAACCTACACTCATACCATTACTAAATATCATTGGGCATTGCCACTGCTTATGCACATCTCCTATGTCACTAATCGCTACGCACTTGTCGTATACCAAAGGTACGCGGGACCTACGCGAATCAAGCCCATTACAACTCTCATCCTCAAAATCGAGATACTCTCGTGCATCACATCATAATCCTGCATCACACCACACACCACACCTGAACAGACATACTACACATCACTATTCTGACTACCACATTACAACATCACACACACATCTACACACCACATTTTATTATCAATCACAATCAATCACAACCTAGCACACACACACACACTATCCTACACCAATTCACACACAAACACACATTACTCCACACACACATAGCACATGATGTTACATATATGAGAACACAAGGACTATGAGGAGATGTCACTAGCCAACAACTTATAGTGCAATTCAAACCTTACATTTTCCAGTGCGCCGCCAATACAGATAGTCCAAGACATAGTGAGCTCGGGTTGCCCTGAGTGTTGAACCACGCGTGTATGCACTAAAACAAACTGCCAGCTCGTCACATAAGACCTCAAAGACGAGTGGAACTTTCGGATCTTTTGTGTTTAAACTGACTGGCTGTGTTGTAAGGGTACCTGCACTTTGGACAGTGTGGTGGCGCGTTTGTGTTTTAATCTTGTTCTCGCGCTAGTGTACGATTCGTCGCAGTGAAGGGCCTTGATGACTGAACTCGTCATCTAGTTCCTTACATATGTGTTGTTATTGTGTGTGTTGCTGTGAATGAGTGAAACATTAATTGCATGCATCTCTGTTCTATTTCCTTATACACTATTTGGTAGTGTGGATAGTGGGTAAGTGGTTTCAATGCTTGGTGTGTATTGATGTGTGTGTGTTGTGTGTTGTTGTGTGTGTGTGGATTATTAAATAGTAGATGTGTTGTATTAGATGAATACAAATATGTAAACTTAGGACGCAGGATGTATGTGATTTGATTAACAGAATGATGAGGAAGTGTGTTGATAGTGTTTATGTTGTTGAGTGGTAGGCTCGGTAGTGTGTATTGTGGTGCTGTGTCGTATTGACATGCGAGACTGTGTGGCGTGCGACCTGGTCGCTGTTGTGTGTGATAGTGTGTGAATTGTGTGTGTGTGTGCTATTCCTTGTTGCTCGTCGCTGCTCTATGTGTTTTAGTCGGCAGTCTGGGTTGCTAGTGATAGTAGCCTCTAAAAGCAGTCAGCACCAAATAACATGAAGAGTTGTTCAGAAGCAATTAGGATCAGTTGTCAAGGCTGTGGTACTGCCGCATTTAATGAAAGTCTGTGTGTGTGTTGGTGGTGTGTTGGTGTGGTGTGTGGTGTGTGTTGTGGTTTGTGTGTGTGTGTGTGATGTTTCGCCTGGTGTGTGTGATGGTGTGTGATCTGTGATTTACTGCCACTGTTGTCCACTGTTGAGTCGCTCAGGTGTTAATAGTGTAGGTGTGTTAGTGATATGTTGGTGAATGATGTCAATGTTGTGTGTGATGGGTGAATGTGAGTGGTAGTAAGTCGTGTGCGAGTGTGTGCTCGATGTGTGCTCGATAATGACTATTGCGGATTTTTGCCACATGTCACAGGCATGATGGCACAGCCAGGAGATGTAGTGCATGATGAAAGACCGTGACAGTTAGCCCTATGGTTGCGAGCCCAATGACTGGCCAAACACTCTCGATGTGCACAAGAATATCAAAGTGCTTCCAAATATAGTTCTTGTAGTGTTTCTCTTGGGTATGACTTCAATTCACGCCTCAGAATGTGATATTTATACACAGGGCCTCTACGCATCTATATGGACCAACTAGATTGGCGCAAGGCTCTCGAGTTCTCTTGTATTTGTAGTGTGCTCGAGGTATATAATACTAGTGAATAACAAAGGCATAGCTAAAAGAAAAACGTCCAGTGCTGTCCAGTCCATCACTGGGTAGTTCCTGAGTGACAGCGTGGAGAGTATCACCCTTACTACAATTCAGCCTCTATGGCGTGTTACATCTAGGCACAATGATTACATTCAGTAGGCCAATTAGCGCGCGGTGTGCCCCTCCGATTAGCATGTGTTCCCCATGCAGCATGACGGGAAGAGGAGGGGGGATGTGTGTTGTGTCTATGGGGGTGTGTATGTGCATCGCTAGTGAGTGGGAGGGTGAGTGTGATTGCTATCAAACGACGACGCTACATCTCAGACGCAACTACCACGCATCACCCTAGTAAATGTAGAGATTGCCTCCCTTCTGACTCGTATTAGAGTCTCACCCCCTGTAAAATGAATCTAGATGTCTATTCAGTGATTCAAAACTGCACCCACGCCACGGCGCAATAAACTCAATAATGCAGCGTGTTACCATACAACAGCAACTCGTGTAGACCATCATAGGTCCGTATCACATAGCAAATTCCCGCACACGCACAATCAGCAGACGAGGGCTATCTTGTGGATGCACGCAATACACAAGCCTTTCAACACAATAACTGATCGAATGTCAACGCCCCCGCCCTCTCATTGGTCGCACCCACTGTCCTCATCAGGACCACGTCCAGAGCAGGACCGTTCAGGGCAGATATCCGTCTGTTTACAGAACTGGCTTGTTTAGGGAAACGGACAGGCAAAAGGTTAAGGGCCAGGAAAGCGCAGAAATGACAGGGCCTAGCTGCGAGCTGTGTAAGGACCAAATATCTGCTATAATACATGATGTAGATATATTCTAACAACAGGCAACCGCACTTGACAGGAGACAGAGTGATCCCCATCGAAGTGATTGATGTCTGACAGGTGAGTGATTTGTAAATAATACATCATCAATAAATGTAAACGGATACGAATTTTTTGGAGGACCAGCTCAGTTTAATCTGTGATATTCCAGAGAACGACTCAAGATGACATAGAATGTGCAAGTCACCTTCAAGTCGCATATCAGATTATAACCCTAGCTTTGAGTGTGTCTACGTAGGAATCGCCCACTCCAGTAAAACATGTGTGTACACTGATCTGTGCTTCTCGATGAGGAAACTGTTAGACTGGCTAGTCATACTGTATTTAGGGTGATAATTTGCCTATATTATTAAGTGAGGGGATATTGGCACTTGACCGTGTAAAAGTGGTCGTACGTTGCAGCTATATAGTTTTATATTCTCACTTAGGGTAATCCTCCGTGGTATACTTCAAAGTGACAGTATAGTCCGTTACCTAGAAGTGCTTCGAAGAGCCAAAATAGTAATTATATTATAGTGTCGCTTTTGAAATAGAGTGATGGTGGTTGGGACGTGTGGGATTTGTATGCTCTTGGCAGTCTCTTTGCCGTACTTGTCTAGTTTATTGAATGATAATGTTTATTTTGTGTATAGTAACCAGCAGAAGGTAGAACTGATTGTTCGGCGGAAGAATAGAGTAGTTGAGTCTAGAGTTGTTATAGATGCCTACCATTTATTATCTAGGCAACTCAACAGTTTAGTCGATAATATACTAGTAAGATATACATATGACAAGAATTTAGACTCAGGAGTGGAGGTGAGTGGTTTAAGTCCAAGACGTGTTTACGGAGCTCCACCTGGCTCTCACATTGAACAGGATGCATAATCTTTATGTTGTAATGACGTAACCTATTTATTAGGACATGGTCAGTCTTACTTTTACTCGCGAAAGAGGCGGAAAAAATTAGTCTTAATTAATAAATCTATCTCACAGCTTATTACAAAGGGATAAGCGGTTGTCGTATGAATTCTCGTGACGATCTCTTGCTTGTTATCAACAGACAACCGCTCGTTAGTGCAGATTGTATCTCGGACACAAAAGCTACCCAGTCTTCTGCCAGTAATGTCTCTAATGTTGATATGGAAGTATCTTGTGAAACGATAAAGAAAAAGCACTCTCGTGTACTCTACTGCCTCGAATCGTTTCGCACGTCCGGGCGCTTGAATCAAATATCACTAGAAAGGTTGGGCTGTTAAGGAGAAGAGAATCTTAGCTCATTGTGGGTTTACTGTTAATAACTTTGTGATTTTTCTATCAGGCCTCATTTTTTCAATTATATTCACGCAAGATAACTGTCTTACTTCGCTTGACCTTTCTTCAAGTCTTAACACCATCCAACCGGTAACACTGTAATGTTCTCTCTCTTTTCCTCATTACCCTGTTGGTAAGTGCTTTCATTCTATACATACTTATATAAATTAAAGATAGAAATATACTGTGCTACCCCTCCGTGTGCTAACCGTGCTCGCGCGGAGATATTTGGCTGACCGTGCTAAGAACTAACTCCTATAGCTATCATGTTCGCTTAGCTCCGCTACTACTCTTCTTAGTATTCTGATTTTATGTGAATATCATTCGATGTACTATATATCTCAAGCAAAGGACACATATAGAACCCTCTCGCAAGTCTTTGATTTATGCTAATTCATTGAAATGTAATGGTAATACACATTAAGACATATAGAAGAATAGAACTCCTGACTATTCTTTCATAAGTTTATGCGGCCCTGGAATGTTTAGACGCTAGTACTAAGATTATACGATTGATGGGCGACAGGTAGGAGATATTTTGAGACGGAAATATGGTATTTCTCAACGCGATATGGCAATTTGGAAGGCGACTGTCAGGAGCCCTGCAGTTGAAGAGCATTCATCTAGTCGGTAAAGATCTTGCATTTTACTATAATTCCATTGAGCATTTATTTCTATATTTTTTCATGTATATTGTATATGCAATAGAAGAGATATAAGCGTATTTTTATTCTCATGTCTGCCAATAGAATTCCATTTTCTTGTTGTGTGTTGGTTCATAATCGCTTATAGCCCTGCCACCCACCACTCCCCCCCCCGCGCTTCCTTAGACTCCTACTTCGTGGGCAATTCCCACACGTCAATGTACTCCGGTGACTTGTGCTACTGAATAACGCGTATAGAGTGACTAGCGCTCTATCTCGCCCCTGTAATTATGAAACCCTCAAAGAACTTCACTTCTCTTCCCATGTCGCGTAAGCATATCTGAGCCATGTGCTTATTTAAACCGCTGAGCTGGCACTAACACTGCAAAGCCAAGCCTGCTACGAGAGGTTTACATTCTTAGTGGCTCTCTTGTGTGGTCTTTGGGTGAGTTTCCTCTATTGCCGTGATCTTGTAATTAGATGTACTGTACTGCAGGTAGTCTACTCGCTTTAAATCAGAAGGTCCTTTGGTTAACAATTGGTGTGGTCTGTCCGGTGGCTTGGGGTGCATCGAGGAATAGCATGCAATTCACGCGAGGTAAATAGATGGATTCGTCGACCAATAAGGACGCAAAAAGCCATCTTGCGCATTAAGGACTTTGTCGCTCGCCTATTGTCTCTCTCGACGGCGTACACAATTGCCCGCCCAGGTAATACTCTATATCTTTTGTGTATCAGTCCCTCTCCTCGACATAGATAAAACCTTCCCTGCGTTCATGGCCCAGTCCCCCCATCTACATGGAGCTCTCATTTTGACCCCCCATCATCAGTCCACGCCCTCATGTGCTTCCCATTTTCACCCCATTAGCGGGCCGGAATTCCCCTCCCTACTGTTCCTGCCCCCCCAGGGCTTCCTGTCCTGTATCTCTGTTGTTTCTAGTCGCGCGAGGGTTTCCCCTGGCTCAATTGACCCTCTCTCGACTCTCCCCCCCCCTAAGTAAAACCGAGGATGGGCTCGCGACTGGCTAGTCAATATCCCCTGAGTCAGCTTATCCTGACTAGTGGTGTGTGTACGTGAATGAATTAATCGTGCTTGACTCCCTGTGAGAGTTGCTGATTATAGTATCGCTCTGGATAACTGTAGTGTGTCTTGAACGTACAATCGCCACTCCAACCGTGTTATTATAACACGAGCTCCTCCCTTTTGTATAGCTATAACACAGAATCTTAGCGTCAATACTTGTGACCAAGACTCAATCCTCTAAATTCCTTCCTTCCGAAGACGTTACAGTAGATCGCGACTTTTGTACAATTTCCAGAATATCCCCATTGTACTGGACATTAATAAACCTCCAGAGTAGGAAATGCATTTACCTATTTGCCCGAAGTGGCTCGCTCGTTATTAGAGGCTTCTCAATATTGACTGTCACTACATTAGGGAGTTGTAGGAGTTGTACTGACATAATAACCATCCAAGAGATAGAGGTTTACGTAGATGCTGTGAGTGCTGAGACAGCGCTGAGTAATTGAACCCTCATCGCAACTGGAGGATAGTGGAAATTCTTCCATGCTAGTCCCCAAATGTACCTCAGATCCTAATTATTGATACAAACCGATGTCCATATGAATATATCCAACGGCATATTCCATATGGTTCTGCTCAGCGACACAATGAACCATCCAAGAGATGAGTAGCGCGTCATTATTACATTTAACACAATGTAACTAGGACGAACATAGTATTAAAACCTCCATCCAATAATGATACGTTGATGGCTGTGCAGTTACATCATTATACTGACACATAAAGTAGACGATAGATTCACTAATAGCATTCTCATGTTGTCCGTTCCTCTCCTCACTTTGGTATCTGAGCAATGTTAGAGAGAGACTCATTTCATAACATGCGTAGATAGGGATTTAAATTATACTTTGACCAATACCATTCAAGAGATAGGGTTTACATGTTGTATGACACAATAAGCATCAGTCCAAGCAAGATAACAAGAAGGAGATTAGTAATGTTTGCTATAAACTGATATCCATCTTATCACTCTAGGTGATTAAGTAAACTATAGTTTATCTACGCTGGAGATGTAGTTGTTTGGTGCACAGCTGGAAACCGGAGAATGAACACGGGATTGGATGAGAGATGTGATACAAGTTTTTTTCACTGAGTCAATCATTCAATTTCAGTCAGACATGGGCTGCAATGCTGTATGACAGGTTAGCCGGAAACGCCTCGCTTGAAATTTTGCCTCGGGTTGAGTCGAGACAATTAGCAGAAAAGCGCCGATGCTCGGAACGCTATGATTAGATTTCGTCCAAATCACTCGTGTCGTCCACACCGTTCCGTGTCTCTGGACAAGATATCCTAGTTATTTTGCAGTGAGTGACATTAGAGCGTATGCACATTATAGAGAAGGACATCTCGTCTCTCGTCGCCGAACCCGCTGGGCAAGTAGGTATCATTGAGGGTACTCTAGGTCAGAAGAGGTATATTTTCTTGAAATTGTCAACAGTTGGCCGCTGCGTGAGTGGTAAAGACACTGCAACATGCGTGAAAAGCACTCAAAGCATCAGTATGTATGTCAAGAATAATTACTTAGGGTTTCCGGAGACAGTGATTAAGCGTCAACAGATAGGGCATATGTGGCGCCTCTGAACGAACACAAGTGAGAAAACATGCCTTCTGTGCACGTGTGCGAGCACACGACTCAACTCAGATGATGGTCTGTAGTACATAATGTGTTGACCATCAGCTTTTACATGTACCATTATATCCTCTCTTGAGGAGTGATCATAATCAAAGTGATATGTCATATAGCTCTCTATATTTCTTTAGAATGTCGTACTTTGTTTTTTGTGGTTTGGCTGACCCTCTTGTTAAGGAAGTTCAGAAGGTCAAGTATAGCAGACCCCACTTGAACAACAGAGAGTTACAGACCAGACCTGTGTGAAGAAGCAGCAAGGAGGGATTTCCCGTCTGCTAATGTGAAGTGAAGCACTTTTGTGAGGTTTCCTGACTTATGATAGGGGATGTGTTTTAAAGGTCAAATAGATGCTTAAGATAAAACAACGATCATTGGTAAAAGTTATCCTGGCTAGAAGGAGTTATTTATTTATAGTTGTTTGTCAGAGTCGAGGAAGATTGTGTGTAGAAGAAAGTGCGCAAAAGGATATAACTCCTAGGAGTGGATTGTGTATCTATGTTTTGCTCCTGTTTGTGGCTGTGAAGCTAATGACTACTAAGCATGAATGCTAGAGGAGTGGTGCTATATATATTTAGTGACCAGTATGGCAAAAGTGTGTCTATCTCTCTGAATGCTTCTCTTCCAATCACCCATTTCTTCACCCCACCTCCCCTCAAACCCCCTCAGCCCCATGTTTTTGGTCGAGTCAACATGAGCGGTATGCTACTACAGTAACCTTAAAGATAGGCGACGGTCGTGATCAGAGTTAATTAGGATTGTGAAGGGGTCAAAGGCATAGTCTCACATCCTAGTCAGACGCGTGATGCGCAGTACAGTGGGAGAGGGCAGAGATGTGGAAGGGGGCCGGCGAGCAGCAAAGAGGCCTCAATGTCAACGTTTCTGTATGAGGGCAGATTACTAACTAGTGTACGTATATTGCATAATGATATCCACTGACTTATTTATCTATTCTTACGTAATTTAACTTTTGCTATTTTCTAACTACAACAAACAAAGGTAATATCCAATTAGACATAATAAGTTATTCTTGTTGGAAAGCATTTCGTCGCTCGCAGTAGGCTCCCTGGAAGTCCTGTTTTCGTCTTCCTTCTTGGACTCTAATAGCTATTTTTAACTTACCCTGGGATTTTCTCTCTCTCTCTTTTGTCTCTCCTCCCTGTCGTCTTTTATAATTTCTCGTATCTGTATGTGTGATAGACGAGAAGACGTCCAGAATCATGTGCATAATTTATAAATGGAGACACATCAAAAGACAACTTATTTTGTTTTGCAATCTCAATATTATACCAGATATCAATCTCATTTACAGATACTAGAAATCAAGACGGGGATCATTTGAAAATAAGAGACCACGGGAGTCAAATAGTGGCTAGAAACATCTGACATTGTCACTCCTCTTATTATACTCTAGTGGCAGAAGGTGTTTTCCATGATAGCCCTGCTATTGGCACTGTCTGGCCCTAGCGGAGGCCATTGCCCTTTAGATTAGAGCGTAGCCTTACGCGTGACGCGAGGAAGCTCAATACTCGAGCTCGCAGGCTCTGGTCACTTTCATGCCTCCACGCACACGCATATATTCACACTACACGCGGGATATTATCATTCGGAGGCTATAATAAGAAAAGAAATAACGAGAATGATATATTTTTGATTTGGAATACACAAATAGTCCTCGAATCTGACGCGGAGAGTAGAATAGTATCGAGGAGTTTTCACGGTGAGTGTTGGAGCTGGAGAGTAGGGTGATGATATCTTAACTATTATTCTGTTCATGACACAGACATAATATAAAACTGTGACATGAAATAATAATAAGTAAGATTTGACCTCTGCTTACAAATAGAGAGGGGGTTTGATCAGGCCTGGAGGAGATTGTAAGAATAGGACTTCTTCAAAACTGACTAAAGAGGGGATGATTGCACTGTTAATATGTTCTTGTTATCGTCAGACACCGATGCAGTATTATCAGTTCGCTCATTGGCGAGTTCATCTGTGTGTGTCCGCTGATAGTTATCAGTGGATATATGTGTCATGTTTCGTCTCGGATTGCGGTGTTACAGAGTTCAAAATAGCCTCTAGCTTGATGACCTTTATTTTAGCTCTTGTTCCTTCGATCACCTCTTCGCATCTATTTTGACAAATCTGGGTTGATAGTATTGGTGCTGTTATATTAGATGAAATGCAAAACAGAATATCGACAAAATCGTTAAACTGTTTTTCTGCGCAAGGATAAGACTCTATGAGCTGGTCTCGTGAGTCCGTAGAACGTTTCGCATATGGACAAGTCATCATGAACAATTTGCTCATCCTGCAGCGCTCACTACTTCATAAACACCGATCTATCTTTCCTAGGACAATTAGTCATCTGATGTATTAATGGTCAAATTATTATTATCGAGTGCACCTGCTCAAGACCTTATTTCATCTTGCCAAACTGGGGTCATACACACTTGAGCTTGAACAACAGACTCACACCCTTCTGTGCGCTCTTCTCCTGATTAATACTCAGTACATCTACTCGAGAAAATTTCGATTGTTGGTCCGCCTGTTTCAAGATTGAGAGGTGCGGCGATGTTTGGTCTGATTAATATGACCCTGCGCGTCAACTCAACCAGCTTCTAAATCCCTAGCTCTCACTCTCTTTTCCTTTATCCCAAGCGCGTTCTCGAGCACCTAATGTCTCCTAGATATGATGTTTCATTTGTGTAGTTCTGAGTGATTAGCATAGTGTTTCTTCCATGAATCTGAATGACTATTGGCATAGGTCACTTAACATATGTGTGTGTTCTCGCGCACGTGGGCGCTCTGGTGACTCCAATGGTAAACCCTCTGATCATGTTGTGCCTGCAGTCTCATGTTGTTTTATTCGCCCTCCTTGTGAGTCACCAGAGTTCGAGGCGTCCTGTCCCAGATGTAATAATTTTAAAGCCTCGTATCTCTTAGTAATGGGATTTATTAGATGTTCTCCAACAGTACACATAGTCAAACCACCTTAGTGGTGTGGGTGGTATGGGTGTGTATAATTGTTGATCATAGTGAGTATACTTTCTACACCCTCACTCTCTTTGGTCTGGTTTATCCTATTGTAGATCCGCTCTTACAGTATAGTGGTCTAATACCTCTTAGTGCTCCTTTTGTGTGTTGCGCCTTATTTGTGTCCTAAAACTAACATGATCAAAGCTCACTACATCGTCTTGGATGAGTGAATTTCTGTCCCTTGATACAAGTGTGTCCCTGACCCGTTCTTGCACTTGGTAACCGCCTATCCCTCTTGTGATAGATTGCGACATTTTGGATTATTGTTCGAAAGTCACACACTCGCTCTCAACGCGGTATCCTCTGTGGGCGAGTTGGACATATTCTGATTATGTCTCTTATTATGCAGATGGTAACCCTATCTCTTGAATGGTTTTATTATGCGCGGAGGTATAGTAAATGTAGTCGGTATTAGACACCGCCTGGGAGCTATATGCTGTGTGGTGGGTGTTGGTTGGTTGGTGTTTTGGTAGAGTTGTTGTGTGGTGTTCATAGCCCAGTGTTCTCAGTGAAGGACAGTGTTTGATTGTATAAATGGTAATAGTAGTTGTTGTTGTTCTGTCCCGTGACCTGATGGATTTGTAATGGAAGTGAGTCAACTTTAGCAGACACTCGTATCCTCAGATTTGACATAGACTTGAGCAGGTAGAGCAGATAGCAAGCAGGGGTACTTAGTTTAGCCTAGTCGGGCTCGGAGGGATTTGAAACAGCGCGATTGGCTTTGCAGTGTGAGTGGATACTTGTGGCGTTACTGTGTTCCGCCGGAGCGCGAGCGCAGTCAACACACAGCAGTAGACACAACACTCCCCCCTCCTCTCTGGCCCTCAGTGATGATAGCCACTGTTTGAGTCACGTGGAGGTCACATTGGTAGTAGAACGGCAGAGTGGCTCGGAGTCTGGAGTGAAGGCCCAATGAGTGGCCTTACGAGAGTCAGAGGCCTGTGTTCTGTAGGGCGCAGCAATTCTGACCCCCCAGTACACTGCTCCAGCCCACGCCACTCCAGCTCACCTTTGCTCAGGCCCCCGTGGGCTTGGTCAGCGAGGGCTATAGGGACCAGCGGTCTCTACGCTTCGGTACCAGACACTAGGCTCGCATTGGGAAAGGTTACAGGGCGCACTGGAATCAGTGATCCTCAGTGCACATTGTGTAGAATGCCTGAACTGGTAGACAACCTTCGCTCGTAGCCTCTTATGCTCTGTCTACCCCTACAAGTTCTGTTACACTCACACACAACAAACACAAACAGAGCGACAGAGGAACTAAAGACAACAAACCAACAGCAGGACAAAGAGAATGTCACATCCCCGTGAGGGACATACATCGAGCTACATCACGTACACCGAGATCAACGTTATCCACACCATCTCCTTTACAAACGACCAGATCCAGGCAGCACACTACATAGACACTGACAGTCGGAGACCTAAGGTCTTGATGTCAATAGGGAAATGTCGGACCTAAGCTCTCCTTCTGTACATGGTTAGCTCCTAAAGTTGGCTCATACATTGAGTGTTATTGCCAGATAGATTCTACACTTCTCTGACAACATATTACGTTTCTTCATGTTTATATTGTGGACTCGCCTAACTTAGAATTGGCTTTTTTTTTATGAGTCGAAATATCAGAATGATACGAAATGCCTGTTGCAGTGCAGAGAATGAAAGGAAAGTAGTACGCCTTCCTCGAACGCGGTCGATGGAATTAGTCGCCCACGTTCACACCTAAAACATGTTCCACATAGTATCAATGGATCTTTTACACAATCGCTTCATACCAAACAGCACTACACTGACATCAACACAAATAACTATACTTCGCTGATTCACCAACACTTCAACGGAACCTGACTGAATGGACACTCAAGTACACACACACACACCAACAACACACACACAACACATGAACTATATGAACACAGGCATAGGCTACATACAAATGTTTGCAGGTAAAACTCACACTTCCTGCCAAGCGACCTCACTATCAACGACTGTTTGATTTCATAGATGTGTCGCTATTGTCGACTCTCTTTATACGACACCATAGTCCATGTTCTAAGTTTGAATAAAGATATCAGAGTATAGCTGTATACCCGCGACGTAGGCTATGATTGTGTTTCCTCATTCGTAGACGGCAGGTGGCTCTTTGTATATTACATCTCCCTGGCTACAATCAGTGAAACCAGCTGTTCACTAGTGTGACATTTGTATTTATATTGAGACCTTATTAAGAAAGTGACTGTATCGTATACTTGTGTTAATAGCATATTGGATACTAACATTTCTATTTCACTCAGTTTTTTAAATACTATTTTTGTAAATCTAGCAATAATTACGTGAATTATTTATAATAATATCTTTAGGAATTCATGAGATAATAAAACAAGGTAAAAATATAAATACACCAACTAATAGTACTATTTCCTCGCTCTCCAGGATTCGCCTCGGATGTATGGATGTGAATTTGACAGCATTTTCATAACTTGAGCGCGACGACGCTATAAATTTCTTTATGTTGGCAGCGGACTATTGTGCCATCCTTCTGACAATTCTAGTAACTGCTGTAGTGTGTGGGTGCTTGTGTGGGTGTTTTACTTGAACAGATATTCCATAGATCATAATACTCTGGAAATGAAGTAGTGTGTGTGTGGATGTGGGTATGTGTCCAAATGCTGATGCGTGCTCTCGTGTTGGTGTGTGTTGTGGCTGTGTGTGATGTGTAGGATAGATAGCTCATTATGTAGTGTTGTGCTATGGTGGTTCGTGTGTGATCGATGTGTGTGTATAGGATGTGCACTTCTGCCCTTATGTAAAGCGTTGTGTGTGTTCTACTCATCTTTAGTCAATGACTCGCATTATTGGGATCATCTTTTGAAGGATATTAAGGAATATGGCAGCCATAGTAAGACCACCGGCATAAAAGTTAATTCGTGACTACTATTTCATACTGCCGCTACTGAAGCTACCCCAGTATGCGTCACAGACATGCTGATTATGTCATATTAATAGAAAAACAGCTCGATGCTTGGTCCCCATGTAGTGTTAACTCGCACATACATTGCCAACATCTCAGTCCCCCCAATAAAACTGAGTCACATTCTATTCCCTGTTGATTGGTTGTACCATCCCTCTTGTATGAAGAATTTTCTCCTACTGTAATGTTGGTATAAATTATATAACATCTTAATAGAGAGTTAAGGAATAAATTGAATGTGCGCGAGAGA
Source organism: Salvelinus sp. IW2-2015 (assembly GCF_002910315.2). Lineage (NCBI taxonomy): Eukaryota > Metazoa > Chordata > Actinopteri > Salmoniformes > Salmonidae > Salvelinus > Salvelinus sp. IW2-2015. The sequence continues at coordinate 15,947,979 of NC_036843.1, forward strand.
GCTCGTTTCGTCTATTCAGTTCGAACTAGCCAGGATCGATTCAATAATAAATACTAGTATTTTATACAATGTGCACTACGCCTGAAAGGCACTATAAACTCGCTCAGTCTGCTGTGTACATATAGTCCCAAGTGCATCATGTCATTTTGAGAGAATTAAATGTGCGGCAAAGTGAAAGTCTCGTACCGTTATATTCTATTAATAGTTATTCGGGGCAACAATAATAGCCAACCTCTAAATATTTCATGCTAGCTTGACACCCGGGAACAAACGTGGTGTAGTGGCATTCCGTGATACGACACTTAATTTGTCCGCCCCTATATTGCAAGTCGATAACGTCTGAAGGTGATGTATCGTCTGATTGACGTCAGTGGCAGTAACCGGTATATACTGTGTGCTCTTTAAGAATTCATCTGCCGTCTCATTGTATTGCTATTAGACCTGTAGTTAACAACGTTATACTCATACTACGTGCAGATCACAACTCCATATGTGCATGCTATATATCTAGTCTCCTTGCTTGCTATGGTACTGTCAGAGTTTCCTGGTGGTTGGTTAAATACCATACAGCCAAGCGTGTCAATAGACTACAAGTATTTAACTACAGCTCGACAAAGCTCAGATGAGCTCTGTGCTGCTCTCTAGTGTGTCATGCGACTAGCCGTTCAGCCTACCATCCAACACAAGAAGAGGTAAGATATTGTATTCTCTCAAAATTCGTAACTCTGAGCTGGGTTGTGGCGCCTTTGACTGCACAGAACTCATGTACACCAGCATTTGCACGAGGTTCGTCGTTCTGTGTTAGAATTAATTTTTGACTCAATTCTAGAGGTGATGTTATCTAGCTACTGTGTCAGTGAATCTTAACCACAGGAACGGCAGGACTCCATGGCAATCAGAGCTGAAATATACTTAAGAAGAATGATAGCTATACAGTACTCAATAATATAGTGTGTGTCTGAAATGCTGATACGATGTGTCAGTATGGCTAGTAGACAGTCGGGAAGATGAGTGTTTAGATGCACCCGCAGATAACACGATCCTGATCTCCATATGTCCCTACGTTGCATACAGCCATGCATTCCTATCATCGTTTCAGCTGTCTTAAAGCGGGGAAATAATATACTAGCTTTAGATCTTATCATCTCGGGGAGATCTATCTGAAACTTACATATCGGTCGGCTAAGTTACTGCTTTGTATTAGTCTAGTTTTATGTAGGTGATAATTGGTCCTATATATCTTATTCTCACCATCTCACTTCTGACCAGTGATGGACTGGACAGCACTGGACGTTATGACTACTTTGCAAGCCTTTAGTGACTCTATTTTGTACCTATTGTTTTTATCTCTGTGTAATTTTTTCTTATAACCTTGTCATTCACATAAACAGAACCACTCCCATTTCATATGCTAACCTAAGACTCTCCAGATTTTCTGGAAGTTTGCGATCTTCGTCGATCGAGAGACAAAACAAAAAATATTTGTGACAATTTTTATGACATGGATGCAGTTGTGTGGACGGTGGATGAGCTTTGCAGTTTTTGTCTTCATTTATTAAGGATATGTTATTGTGGTTTTGTCATGTGTAAAACTTAATGTGGCGAGACGACTGAGAGATATCTCGTAATATGGTGGTTATCTCTGTGCAGGTGTTAAGCATTGTTTATGATCAGTGTGCTCTCCATTTTTCTAGCCACATACCATATATCTCTTTGTTGATCTAGTGTCTAAGTGTACTATTCCTATGTATGCGTCGCGTTTAGATACGTTGTACAGTACATCAACGTGACAGTAGTGTTTAGTAAACTCACTGCAACACACACACACACACAACACACAACACACACACAACTGCACACACACACACACAAAGTAACTCATCTATCGCCCATGACACACACACTACCACTACTTCCAACTATTCATAATCACGACCGCACTATCGATCCAATCATCACACTACATCCACACACAGTCTGGCATGCGCTTATCTCACGATTCACACGCTTGCGACATAAGTAGATTTAAAGATCTGCTTCGATTGAGATCGCTGATCAAAATCATTATAAATGCACTATTTCCTGTTAATTCAATACAGATCCCACTAGCGTCCTGTGGACAGTTTGCTAAATTGAACCAGTCCTTCCATGTCCAGTATTTGTATCGTTATATGATTAATGGATATTATCTATTTCTTTATTATCTCCTGTCATACACTGGAAAATTCCATTCGAATTGCATATTACGTGTAGTTAAAGTGGAACATAATAGGATCAGAGGTGATGGGAATCAGCAATTATATGATTACACATAGGTTCTCCTTTTAAGCCGACATATATGATCTAAGAGAGAACCAACTTGTGATCAGTTTTGAGTTTTCACTGATTGTACAGTGCGAGTTAAAAGAGGCCTATCCATGAGCCAATTACGTAGAAGAGAGGTACTTATTTTCTTGATCTATTAAACCTGATGCTAGGTGTGTAAGGGTCACTGCACTTGGCACGTGGTGCGTTGCTGAGTGTGTGGATTTGCTATTGTGTAGATAGTGGTGTAAAGGACCTAAAGACCACTGTGGTGTCATTAATAATATCATGATTGGTAATAAATGTTTTCTTTACTACAGTATCAACAGTTTAATTATAAAAAATATGTACCGTTTTCAAAACCTGCGAGATTTTTTGAAGTGGAATAATAAGCTAGTCGTACAGGTATCTATTCAATAAATATGTTCTATAAAGCAAAGGACACAAATCAAGTTTGAATAGTATTTTCAAATTGATAGTCTGAACTCTAGTGATGTTTTGAGTTGTGAGAACATCTTCGATGTGTTCGCAGTGTGAGGTTCGTGTGTGTTTGAATTGTGTGGTCGTGAATGCCCTCGTGCATAGTGTGTGCTGTGTGTATGATGTGTGTCCGGTAGTGATGTGTTTTGTTTGTGAGTGTGATGTGTAGTAAAGGCTGATGTTGTTTCGTGTGTGTCGATGTGTCCCGATTGATACGCAGGTGTGGCTCTAGCGACAAGCTTAAACATTTATTTGTAATGACTATTCGAGTGGCTGTCTCCTCTAATTATACTCCTCCTTTCACTGTGTCTCAGCATTGTTGTAGCACGTATGAGCACACAGGACTCTTAGATTCATATGCTAACTCTGCAAAAAACTATATTACTTGTTTGATTGAAGAGTATGTGTTCCAGTGAAGCCACGTATTTTGAGATCGCAAGTTTGTAGAGGCATACCCATTAATGATGTAAGGGACACTTCTGATTGTGTGTGCTCGATTAGTATGCTTTTGTCGAATGTATGTACTGTATGCTACAATGTAGGTGCTTCAAGTCCGCCCATTCCCCTCATGACACAGCCTTTTTCTCGTGTGTGTTGTGTGTGCGTGCATGTTCAGTTGATAGTCGTCGTTCGTGTTGGATAGTGGATGGTGATGTGTGGTAAGTGTGTGACTGTGATCAAAACCACCCCTACTGGAATGCTGTTCTACCTGTTCTGCTACGTCTGGTTTTGTTGTCTGTTTTTGTGTGCTCTGCTTGTGCGCTCGCTGTGTGTGTGACTGTTTTTTGTCATAGATAGGTGACCTGTGGTACTGTTAACTGCCAGGGTTTAGTACTAGAGACGATAGCTTTGAGTCAGAGGACTCGTATGTGTGGCCTCGCTCCACTGTATGGGAGTCGCAATGGCTGACTTGTGACAGATCCGAGTGAGTCTCCTTCCCACCCATATTCCCTTAGTCTGGGCTTATACAAGTCTATAATATAATGCCTCGGAGAACCTAACGCGCAGAAAGCACGCGTGTAGGGCGCAAACTGGCAGCCGTGCTTGCTGTGGGGTCTCGCGCAAGAGCCAGGTGGGTTGCCGGTAGTTGTCTGCTATGCCACTTGAATGACAGGGCCTTGCTTCCTAGGATAACTGACTCTGCTTTTGTTGCATCTGTGCCACCTCTCGCCCCCTCACGCCGCTCTTACGCGCAGGGCCGAGGCAGGGCGCATGTGTGCTGTGTCTATGTGTGTGTCGTTGATGGTGGGATACACTAAGCGACCTCCTCTCAAGCCCTCACCACCCCCCCTCGCAACCTCTCCCTCTCTGCACCCTGTCCATGCACCTCTCCATCAGATACTCACCGGAGACCACCCAGTCTAGTACATGTCCGGTTTCAAATCAACACTGGACGCCGTAATCACTACAGCAGCGATAAATCTCGACATATCAGCAATCTGCCACATTCCCTCGTGACCCTGACGTAGTCATCGGATCACACTGAACGAATACGTATGCTCATCTCAAAACTAGCACCCACATAATTGTCTAAGAAATGTCCAAAGACCCAGACACCCTTACTCGCTCTCCACCACGTTTGTCTTCAACAGATACACTGTAGTGACGAAGTCCATGGACACATAGAGGCCATGTCCAATGATCTCGAGGGGTGCTATACTCATCCGTCTGTTTACGTGGGCTTGTTTTAGGTTAATAAGTAGGAAAAGACAATGAAGTTTATAGGCACGCAGTGGCCGGTGAGGAGTAACACTGTAGTTATAATACTTCCAGACCGCCAGTGTTGTGGTTTGTTTGATTTAGTCTAATTGCATACCATAATATACCATGCCGCAAAGAAGACTAGTGACGAGGTTTACTCTCTTGCGGTGTGACTCAACTAGGACATAGAGAATAAGGACACACGAAGGAGCATTCGATCGGAAGCTCATTACAGTTATCTTATACTAAGATATAACAAGGTCCAGAATGAGATGGCCAGTAACTTATTGAAATCGTGTGTTTCTTGTCAACTGATCACAATGAACCATCCAAGAGATAGGGTTTAATGTACTGAACAATTTAAAACCAATCCAGAGATAGGGTTAAATGAGAAACATGGCAAATCAGTACTATACTATAGTAACTGACTTTACCATATATCTAAAGGCCACTCACTAATGAGTGGGTTCTACATGTACCTTTGTGAATGTGCTGACACAATAACCTCGAAGAGATAGTGTGGTTGTAAATAATCTTAAGGTTCCGTGACAGCCAATAAAACCATCCAAACGGGATCAGGGTTATTTACTACCGAAATATCATGGCACATTCAAGCGCCCATGAATAATAATTGGACTTTCGCAAGAAGGTGAGTGGATGGTTGTGTTTGTCAACGTCAATGTAGGTGAGCCAACATCATGAGTTTTACTCACCCAAAGGATCATTGGTGCTTACAAATGAGTGAATAAGGTCTGAGTGTTAGTTTTCCCCACAGCTGGAAACGAGAGAATGAAACAGGATTGAGGGTTTAGTATAAGTGTTCTAGTACAACAGCGATGACTATTTCTCAATCAATGGCAAGACAATGAACCTTCTAGACTCGAGGCGTGAGAAATGATTAAGTCCCGAGACACGTATTTAAAGCACTTCACCTCGACTTCTTCTCACTAAGAGTTAATTGTAGATCTTTTTTGTTGACGCAGAAATTCAATGGAGGGGGAAATATAACAGAGCTAAAAAGCGCAAAACAGTATCACTACAGTACGTCAAGACTAAACTCGATTCCGCTCGAAACTTCGAAAATATTGCTCCAAGGTGTAATTTTTCAATAATCATCTCTGTGACCAAGATCGCAACGTGGTATTCTCTTGAGTAGAGCGGATGCACGAATCTAGTGAAGAAGGAAATAGTCGTCACTCTCGTCTTCGGATCTCCTCAGGCCGGGGCGCAGGCTGTACTCAATAAGACCTGGTGGTTGTGCTAGAGAAATGGGCATAACCTCATTTTTCATCAGTGTCTCCAAGATATACTATCGGACTCAGACTAGTTCATCCCTCTCTTCCTTCACCAAACCCTCAATCACCGATTCTCTTCCCACCATAATACCTTTCACTCCGGTCGGGTTTGTTCAGTGGACATCGATGGATATCTTTTTATTAAAGCTGGGATACAGCGCCCATCCCCTATACGATTGTCATTTTTGCCTAGGCGCTCGAATGCGCGCTGACAAGAGGAACATAACATGTTCTAGGCCTCCTCTTAGTCGCTACTCTTCAGCCGCTCCCACGACACCTTTCGTATTATGTTTGGGGGCTGAGCTAATACTGTGACTCGACTCATACCGCACACTTGCTCTCTGCACTCTTTACTCATATATTACATAAGCGCTTCTTGATTGACATTCAGATTTGTATTAATTTATGTATATTTAATAGTAGATCTGAGAAAATTTTGAATTTTAGACTATTTGTTTTAAATGTAATTGTAGAGCCGTGTGTATTATAGAAAAAACATCTATCAAGTACGCAAGATGAGAAGCGGCTAAAAAGGTTGTGACTAAAAGCGGAGTTGTTTTTTATAAATATTGACTTTTTGTCAACAGACTCTATGTCTATTAGATACGGAGAGAGTCCGCTAGTCAGAAGGAGCTCAAAACCAATGATTTCTTTTTTGTCCTGTCCCTGACAGAGCCTCAGCATAGTGGATATCTTGCATTTGTGTCATGGGGATAGATAATTATGCTTTTGTGTGTCGGAGCATTTATAGTGCATCGTCAGTATTAGAGCTCGCTCTCACAGTTTTAGATCTGTTTACTGTACCTAGTCGTACTGTGGTATTATTACTGCTCCTCCTCCCCCCTCAGCCCGCGCGGACCTCTCCCTCTACACAACACGGCATTGTCGAAAGGCCAAGCAGCAGCCACGGGGTACTGGAGCTAAAGATACCCGGCTCTTGCCTAGCTACGTTGTACCAATGTCCTACGTAGTATTGACCTCTTCCATTTATGTGGTTCCATATTTAGTCGATGGTATTCGCTCTGGCCTCCCCCCTTGTTGTGTGCAATATTCATGGTGATATTGATTGTGGTGATGGTCTTTGGGTGTGTAATAGGTACCTTATGGGTGATTGTGTTGGAAACTGTGTGTGCCGTTGATGTGAAAGAGAAATTCAGGTCTGTTGTTGTGGTGATAAATATTGTAGACCATCAATAAGACGCACCAAAGCACATTAGACTATAATATTTATAGGAACAGATAGCTCTTTTCAGAAAGCTAACTTAACCCACAGAGAATATAATAATAATATAACTTTCTCCTCCTTTCTCCCTTATCCCCTACCTAACCATCCTCCCCTTGCATTGCGAGTCTCATGTTTTGATCCATGAGGAGTAGTATCGCACTACACCTGGCTACATTCTCAAGTTCAGAGAAACACACTACCACTCAGTAGTGTCACTTCGATCTCAACTATGTATGGCAACGGAATACATACCTTAGTCCCTAGCTCTCTTCACACAGGGCTCTGTCGTGTTAATACTCCTGTGATAGCTATTCATAAGTGGGAGGTTCTGCCTAATCTTGAATCATCAGAAAGTGAACTTCAAAAATAAGCAGGATCATGAAAAGACCTTATAAATTCATCAAAAACTCAGAGAAGGAGTTGGTGCGCTCTATTCATGGTCAGCTCTGATGTTTGCTTTGTTTTTCCTTTATTCTCTCCCCTTAGAAGATTCACTCTGCCATGTACTGTCTCCCTCCGACATGGCCGCTTCATCTTGAGACTGTCCTCCTAGGAGAGCCTGCTACTCTCCACCTCGTGTTAGATCGCTGGCTCTAGGTTTCATCGTGGCTCTAGAGCGTTCAGACCACCATTTTCTTCCCGCCACTTCGCTACAGTGTAGCCCAGAAAGAAAAGAATCCACTCATGGTGTGATTTACTTATATTTTGATCTAGAATCCAAAAAGTGTGTCGACATAACTCTAATATGTATATTGGCAGGGCTCGCGAGAGGCATATTCCTCTATATAATACAGTGTGTAACTTTTGTCTTGTGTCATTATTATCTATACAGAGTGTTAGATCTTGAAAACACCAGCAGGACGAGAGATGATACGAACTCTCAGGGTAAGACAGAGGATGTATTTGACAGAATCGGTCCCTGAGACAACTAATCATGGAAAGGGCTGAACTCCGCTTTAGTGCTCCCACAGTTCTGTCTCTAACACAATATTGTTTAGCTCCGGAACCAGTTGAACTTAGTCTATGTGTGTGCAATAGTGTCCCTATAGTGTGTGAAGGGTAGCTATCCAATGTTACCTATAAGACGCGCATGATGAATAAGGGATATGTTTAACAATCCATTTCGATCCTTAGATGCTGGGTTCGAAACAAGTGCCTCAGTGCCTATACTGGCCTTTTATCAACTCCTGGTATACAAATACAGGCAAGAGGAATAAAAGACAAACAGAGAGGCATAGAATGTTCCAGTGAGGGTTGGTTGTGGTAGTTCCCTCTCCTTTCAAGAGATGGCAGTATGACTGCGTGGAAAAGGCTGTGGTCATAGGGGAATGCGGCTAAGCATTCTCATTGTAGCACAGTACATACATTGAGTGTGTATTGCCAGATAGATTCTACCACTTCTCATATACGTTATGGACAACAACAAAATGTTTTTTTGACAGATAAAAAATAAATCCTTTGCAAGTCAATGAAAAGTAGATTAAGGTCAATGGAATTAGTCAGTTACAAATTAAATGTTCAATGTTCAATGGTTTTTATGCTTTTCAAAAATGCTCTGCATCAATATATCTTGCTGTTACAAATTCAGGACCTGATGAAATGGTTCAGCTAAATGTTGGTTCATATTTGAAAATACTATCAAACTTGATTTTGTGTCCTTTGCTTTATAGAACATATTTTATTGAATAGATACTGTACGACTAGCTATATTATTTCCACTTCAAAAATCGGCAGGTTTTGAAACGGTACATATTTTTTTATTTAAACTGTTGATACTGTATAGAAGAAAACATTCATTTACCGTTTTTTAACTTTAAAATCAAACAATTACTGTATAAAAATAGCTTTAAATTCAAAAACATAAAACACAATATTTTCTCTTTCTCCCTAACAGCCCAACCTTTCTTATACCCTCACTAACATGCATGGTACCTGACAGATACTTCCATATCAATAATACATCTGGAAGAAGACTGGGTATGTCCAATGCAACGCAGTGCTTGCTTAAAACAGGAAATAGTCTATAATTCATCGACAACACTTCTCCCTTTGTAAAGCGTGATTAAATGACAATGGCTCTTGAAAAATGAATGAGCCAGGCTAAAAGTTACTACTCATTCATACCGTACTGTACCGTACCCACCACCTCTATGTGTAATTAATGACAAAGTGAGTTGCCAGAAGTAAATGGGACATACATGCTAACTCTTCCCTGAACCATCAGTTCTACTGCTATTAAAAAATAACATATCCTTAATAAATGAAGACAAAACTGCAAAGCTCATCCACCGTCACACAACGACATAATAATATTTTTTTTTCACCAGAAGCACTTACTGTCACTTTGAATATAGTAGAATTACAGAATTAAATATAGCTGCAACGTAGTCATGGAAATAGTCTAAATATAGGCAATATCACCTAAATACACTAGCTACAACAAACAGTGGTGTAAGTGGCATTCCTAACACACTAAAGCAGTATATTAACTTGAAGGTGATGATTCTTGTGACTAGGGCATACGATTACTGTGCTTAAAATCTCTTCCCATTTATGTATGATGTATTCAGTTATCTATCTGTCAGCATCATCTCTATTCAGCTCTGTCTCCTGTCCTGCCTTCCTGTGTTTATATATCCACTGTATTAGCAATATTTACACAGTGCAGCTAGTGCTGGTCTGTTCTGTGTTCTGGCCCCGTCGATCATACTATTCAAATAGCCTCTCTGTGTTGTGCTTTGCTGAACTATGTACGCTATGCCAGGTCTGTTTGTATTTACCCTGTAGTGAGTTTGCGCCTGTCTGTGTTTACCAACCTACTCTATACTTCAGAAGGAGCATTTCTCATATGTGTGTGTATGCGTGTGTGGTTGTGTGTGCGTGTGTGTGCACACGCTCACTCCACTACTGTCAGCCATGCCCTCTCGTCACTGCAGGGGGAAAAAACACACCCGGGCATCTCTGAATATAGTGGCTAGTTACCATAGTAATAGAATGGTCATACTTCTCCCCTTCCTCAGACAGTGATGGGACTGGACAGCACTGGACGTTTTTCTTTTAGCTATGCCTTTGTTATTCTGGTTTTTATACTGCACACTAAAACAGAACCACTCCCATTTCATAATGCTACCAAATATCACATTCTGGTGAAATGTCATACCAAAGAGACAAACAAACATATTTGGACCATTTATTGACTGAGAGTGTTTGTCATTGTAACAATGGGACGAGGGTTCTAATGTGTATCTCTGGCTGTGACATTGTTATGTGGCAATAATCCAATATCTTTTGTGACATGGCTGGTCTATTCCTTAATATCCTCCTTTAGACTGATCAACAGTGACAACAGTGAGTAAACACACACACACACACACACACACACACACACACACACACACACACACACACACACACACCACACACACACACACACACAAGTCTGCATGTCAATGATTCACTCGCTCCAACATAAATTTAAACTTCTCAAATGAATCTGTCAAATCACATCCATACATCCTGCGTCCTGACAGTTACATATTTGTATTAATTTACCTTTTTTTATATCCATCCACTGAAAATTCCATTCAATTCAATAGTGTATAAGGAAATAGACAGAGATCAGCAATTATGTTCACTTCTTTAAGCCAATAACAAACACTAGTGACATGGTTTCACTGATTGTACCAGGGAGATTAAAAAGAGGCCACCCACTACCACGGAAAGCATCTCTGATCTTAACTGACTGGCTAGGTGTGTAAGGGTCACTGCACTTGGACACGTGGCGCGATGTGTGTTTGCATGTGTGTGGAGGCCTATCCTGTGTTCATATAGTTCATGTGTGTGTGTGTGTGTGTTGTGTGTGTGTGTGTGTATGTGTGGTGTGTGTTGTGTGTGTGTGGTGGTGTGTGTGTGTGTGTGTGTGTGTGTGTGTGGTGTGTGTGTGTGTGTGTGTGTGTTGTGTGTGTGTGTGTGTGGGTGTGGGCTGCGACGGCGGTGGCTATCCTGTCCCTCCTTTACGCAGCTTTGTGACATGAACCAAAGCAGTCAAGCACCAATAATACATGAAGAGTTGTTCAGAGCCAATTAGGATCAGTTTGTCAAGGCAGTACCCATTAATGAAAGCCGTGTGTGTGTGTGTGTGTGTGTGTGTGTGTGTGTGTGTGTGTGTGTGTGTGTGTGTGTGTGTGTGTGTGTGTGTGTGTGTGTGTGTGTTGGTTTTTCTTGTGTGTGTGTGTGTGTGTGTCACAGGACTGGGTAGAGAGAAGAGGGACAGTAGCCCAGTGAGAGCCCAATGCGCTGTGACAGATCCAGTCCTTCCCACATCCTAGTCTGGTACAAGCTAATACCAGCCTCCCAAAGCCACGTGGCCAAGGCAGGGCTTGAGTGGGCTGGGGTGGTCTGGGGTAGTGCTGCCTGCCTAAACACAGCCTCTGCTTCCTGAAAATGACTGCTGCCACTGGCACTTAGCCTCCACAGGGTTACAGCAGGGAGAGGAGGGGGGATGTGTGTGTGTCTATGTGTGTGTGTGATGGTGGGGGGGATAAATAAGGACCTCCTCTCAGACTCACCACCCCCCTGCAACTGTCCCTCTCTCACCCCCTGTAAAATGACTCATCATCAGATCACTGACACCCTATACATGCCTCACACACTGCTATACACACACTCTCACACACACATCCACACACGCTAGCCCCTGCGTGCACGCACATACACACCCTCTCACACACAAATACAAACAGATGTCCAAGCCCCGCCCTCTGATTCCACCACTGTCCTCATCAGGGACCACGTCCAGAGCAGGGACCTGTGTCAGGGCAGATATCCGTCTGTTTACGTGGGCTTGTTTAGGGAACAGAGACAAAGACAAAGGTAAGGAGGGGGGTGGAGACCACTTATATCTACCAGACCCCCAGTGTGTGGTGTTTTGAATTTTAGTCAGCTACATACTGGGACAGGACAGCCTCTCTGGTGACTCACAGAGGAGGGACAGAGACTCATGGAAGCTCAGTCACTGTCACCAGAGGCCCACGTGCCCAGTAACATGTGTGTGTGTTCTCATCTATGAGAAACATGGCTAGTCATACATGAATCATTACTAGGCCTATGCCTGACCTTGTAAAGGTGTGTGTGTAATACTAGGCCCCGGGGTATACCACCGACATGCCATTCAGGCCATGAATTATTGGCTTTGAAAGGTGAGTGGTGTGTTTGTCAAGCTCAAGTGTGTATAGTTGACCCCAAGGTTTGGGCAAGATGAGTAAGGTCTGAGTTAGTCCATATAGCAGTACACAGATGATATTCAGAGATGGGACAAGAATTTAGACTCAGGAGAGAATGTTAGTCCAAGACTTTTAGACTCACTACCCTCCAAAACAGGTAACTTAATCTTTTTTGTATGACGCAGAAATTCAATGGAGGGAAAAAACTAAAAATATCTCATACAGTACGTCAACTAACTCGAGCGCCAACACAAACCCATGTATAACATCCTCCAAAGCAACTGTATCCACTGGCTGACGATAAAGAAAAGCACTCTCGTCTTCAATCTCTCGGCTGATCAAACCCTTCTAGCGGCAAACCTCATTTTTCATCAGCTCAATTACTCGACAACTGTTTCTCCCTCTCTCCCTCCCCCTCCCTACCCCCTTCCTCCTCCTCGGTTGGAAGTGATCATTTGTTCTTTTATTAAAGCTGATAACATCCCCTACATTGTCTGCTAGGGCTCGCTGGAGAGCTGCCCCTACTGTTCTAGCCTCCCCTACTGTTCTAGCCTCCAGCACTTCTCTCTATTATTGGTACATGATTTCACGCATGCCCTGCTCTTTTATCAAGCGCTTTTGAAGTAATGTTAATAGACTAGAAAATTTAGACATTTATTAAGTATGGGCCGTGTTTATGAAGAAATCTATAAAGTACGACAGGGAAGCAAGGTGAGATAAAAGCGGTTGTTTTAAAAGACTATGGCAAAGGGGAGAGCTGTCAGGAGCCCTGACAGAGGCCTCAGCAGAGATCTCATTTTTCATGGGATAATTTTTTGTTGTATTAGAAATGAAGTTAAACGTTTAATCTGTACTGTACATACTGTGTATCTGCCCCCCCCCCCCCCCCCCCCCCCCCCCCCTCTCCACACGCACACCCGTCTGACTAGGATAGATCCTTCTGCTCTTTACCTAATTACCATCCTGTGGTAATTTAGGTGTATGTTGCCTCCCCTGGCTGGCAAATGGGGCTGAGGAGGTTTTGGGGAGGTGGGGGTGAGAAATGGGTGATGGAAGAGAAATTCAGAGGGAGAACAATTTGCCATAAAACAAAAGCACTTAGCTTAATTTTGGCTATTGTTCAGAAGCTAAACTTCCCCCAGAAGCTTTCTCTTCTTTCTCCCTCTCCCACCCTAAAACTCCTTCAGCCAGTCAACTTACCATGGAGCTCTATTGACTCCCTAATCATCAGTCAGAGAACCCTCACATAGTGCTTCATCTTCACATTAGAGGACGGAATCCCTCCCTATGCTCTCTTCACACAGGGCTCTGTCTGTACTCTCTGTTGTTCTAAGTGGGAGGTTCTGCCTAACTTGACCTCTGAACTTCCCTAACAAGAGGGTCAGCCACAGCTCAGCTTATTGTTTTATCACTTTTAGCCTCCCTTAAGAAGATTATTCAAATTCTAACGCCCGCCACGCTTCCGCTCCTCCCTTTGATGCTAATTGGCAACGTCAGATCCACTTTCCCCTTCGCTTCCGAGTCCACTTTGACAATTTCCAGAATCCAATGCAAATCCTATTGCGGGCTCGCGAGAGGCTTCCTCAATATTGACTGTCACTCACAATTAGGGGAGTGAAGGACGGGTGAGCGGTGAGCAGAGCGTTGACCTGGCAACCTGAGGCTAACCCCGCTAGCTCCCCAAATGCTCCTCTACAATTTGATCAGTGAATATCATTACCCCACCAAATGTCCCAGGGGTACTTCATTTACCTTAACACAAGAAAGAGGATATGTTTAACAACCATTCATCTGATGCTGTTGCAGCTCAGTAGTAGATATGGCACTACTGTGTTTGTGCTTGTAATGCAGCTCCAAAGAGATTGTGATTGTGGGGGAATATAATGGGAAGCATTAAATTAAATAGGTGTGAATAAAATCCCCCATTTGGGACTCCTGCTGTTTACCAGCACGCTGGTTAATGAAGGGTCAATTTTCTCCGTCTGGCAACCCGCAAGCCTAATCATCTGTTATGAGTACAAATGTTTTTTTCTTTACAAAGACCTGGATGCTACAGAATATCTATTTTGTTCTTATTATTATGATAATGGAAAATGTGGTTGTGGAATCTGAGTGATATTGAGGGACTTGATTCAACAACTGGGTGAAAATGCAGTAAAATGTGGTTTTATTACAATTTTTATTATTGTTGTAAATAGCATGGGTGACTTGGAAAGCTGAAACCATTTAAGTTTTTTATTTTATTTTTTGTTAAAGCTGGAAGTGTTCTTTTTTCCACCAGTGATTGATGTGATAGAACAGGGTCATTTTTGATAATTAAATTATGCAAATAATCTAGACAAAGCATGAGTCTGGAGAGAATTCACATTAAATCACAGATAAACATCAAAATACCAAAACAAGAACAAATTGGTTGGAAGATGAACTCTGATCTCTGGTTTTGTATCTTAAGGCAAAGCAGTGACCACAATCAAATGTGTCACCCCTGTAGAAAACCCTTATTACCCATATCACTGCTATTATTATGTTAAACATGACCTCCAAGCAGAAACTAATCAAGTGTGTAACTGATAGAACAAAAAACACATAAACAAACCACAAATTAAATTGTTGTCCATTTTTTGTAAGCCTCCCGGTTGATTTCACCTTAACGATGGTAACCAAAACACGCCCCAAGGCCCTGAGGCGACGACATCATAAAGGTTAACGTATTCTGTACATCATCAGGGCAGATAGGTTATCTGTCAGATTGCCAGACGACATCAACAGTTAGTCTGAAATTACGGAGCGAGAGGTGGAGTAGACATACAGACAGACAGAGCATTAAGGTTCAACGTCTATCACAAGCCACGCCAAGCCTTCCTCTGGTCTGCCACCAGTCCTATTCCCAGTCTCAGTCAGATCCAGCATGCCCAGTGTTGCAGGCCTGTCAGGAGCTTGTGCTGTCCCTCACTCTGGCCACTTCTCCATTCTTCCATATTCAGCCTACTGCCATTGTCAGTGCTGTCCCTCAAACTGGCCATTTCAGCTTCGTGCTTTATTTTGTGGGTCTCAACAGCCATATGAAAAAGTGATTTAACAACAGGCCTCAAAGCCCAAACAATAGACTTTACCAATCAAAGTATTGCCATAAAGCCAGACAATGCAATATTTTGTAAATTAAACGTGTAGAATGTCCCATTGTGTGAAACCAGATTGAGGAAATAATTAAGACCACAGAATAAAGCATTTGAGTTTTCAACCCCCTTCCCCTCTTCCTCCCCCTTTCTTTAATAGGATTCCACTTTTAATCACTAATTATTTCCTAAAGTGGGAGAGAGGGGGGTTGGTTTGGTCTCAGACTGCCTCTCCTTTGTCTGTCTATATTGGTGCCGGGACCCCGACGCTAGGCTACATCAACACGGCAACATTCGAAATCTCCGCGGCAGCAGATTCTCATTAAGACGTGAGTCGTGGGGGGCAACACATCTGCATGCTCACAGTGAGGGACTAATTGTATCAATATGTAAAATTCTCACCCTAAACACAGAGATGTTGTTCATATATTTTTGTTTTAATTGAACCAGTGTAGCATGGAGGTAGAGTCAGCACGCTGAGAGACAAGGCACTGTCTTTGGGATCATTCTATAGAGTTCATTTCATTCATTGATTACATCACAGATGTCTCTTTTTTTATTTGTGGGAATACTGCGTCATTGAAACATCGGTAAGATATCCCCAGCACTGAACGGTTCTGTATCTCATCCATCCATCCGTACACACGTGTTCTCACTCATCTGAGGTTTGGAATGGGGGATCAAGGTCGGTGTAGATGAGATGGACACTTGCCTTGTTGACAGCAACTTGACAAGAGTAATCCCCAGTACAGACTGGGTAAACACAGAGCACCAGCCGCCCATGTAACCACGGATACACTCACTTCCTGTGTTCTCTCCTATTGAGCTGTGTCTGTGTGTTTAAACAATAAGATAATACCTTCCATCCTCCAAACTTCACACACGAATGCGGATGCAGATACACAAACACACGTATACACACACACACACAAGGCTACATTCTCCAACTTGAAAAAAGTACAGACAGATAAACACTCACACAGCTTTGTATCCTAGTCAGATTTCAAAGGCTATGATGGCCTTGTTTCTAGTTCCTCGCCAGACTCAAAGTACAAAGTTGTAGCTAGTTATACCGATCCCCATAATGATCAGCCATTCTTATCCATCTCAGTCTTTCACTACTAGCCCTCTATGCACCACTATGCTCCTAGTAAGTCCCTAGAAACACAATCTAGACACTTAGCCATCAGTCTCCCCCTCTCACATCTTGCTTCTCGTTAGTCCCCAGTCTAAACAAAAGACACACACACACACATATATCTCCAACCCAACCACCCTACTACCTCCTTTCCATGTTTCTACTAAGTCCCTTGGAATCTAAAAGACAACCACATCTCCAACCCAGTCACCCAGCCATCCATCCCAACACCCTCCCCTCCTTCTCCACGCCCCTGGGGGTCTCTTTCCCTGAGGGCCTGGCTGTAGGGCCCGATGTTGGCGGGAACCTAGCGGGACAGGCTCTGGACGTGAAGGGGCTCTGTGGTGGAAGGTGCCCTCCTCCGGGTCTTCCTGGGGCTCTGGGGGCCGGTCGTGGAGCAGACAGACAATCTGGAGGAGCTGACCAGCAGGCAGAGGTGCCTGGACACACACCCCGGAGAGGTGGAGGGAGGGATGAAGAGGAAGGGAGGACATGAAGGAGGAGAGCCTGATGATATGATCTGTATACTCATCAACAGTATACTGACAATGAAGGATTTTGTGAGAATATGTGACAAGATATGCCTGCAAAACATTGGGGGGGGGGGTAACTGTCTCTGCTCTTTGGGTGAGGGCTCAGTCGAAGGTTGCTAAATAGTCTGTAATCTCTTCTCCTTTCCCCTGTCCTTCATCTGCACTGATCTAAGAATGCAGGACAGGTGTGTGTAGGTAATATGGCATAGGAGACAGGGAGGGGAACCTGGCAGGGGGGTGGTGTAGACGTTGTTGAAGTCCTCCATGTTCCTCACATACAGCTGCCACTATACTTACCTTGACATACGATGGGGTCCAGAATTATTGGATCACGTGATAAATTTGAGCAAAAAAGACAGTATGAAATATATAATAGAAACACTGTGCTATATTTAAACAATATATATTTTTTAACAAAATTATATTATCTTACACTAATACTTTGGGTGTACGTGGCCAAAGAGCTCTATTTTCATGTCATCTGACCATTGCACCACTTGGAGTTTGCTAAACGGCATTGGCACTTGAACTAGAACCGGTGCTTTGGTCAGACGACATGAAAATAGAGGTCTTTGCAGAGGTGTGGACTCGAGTCACATGACTTGGATTCGAGTCAGACTCGAGTCACAAATTGCAACTCAACTTTGACTTTAACACCAATGACTTGTGACTTGACTTGGACTTGAGCATTATGACTCGACCTGACTTGATTCCCTCCCCAAGCCCAAATATTAAAAATGATGATATTAAAAAAGTGTGCAGTGCATCAACTCTTCATTTAACGGATTACAGTTTGAATCGGACAGCAGCCAATCAAATTGTGCCAGCTGAGAAAAAGTTGCTTGTGGCAGTGCAGAGGAACGTCGGCGGGTGAATTCAGATGGAGCCAATGGAAAGATGATACCCCAAATTATTATTTTTGGATATAAAGACGACGCTGTGTCAACAAAAAACGGATTGCAACTTGCAAAACATGCGGGAAGATAATTACAGACGGAGGCGCAACAATTTCCAACTTTGTTCGACATTTGAAGCTGCACAAGGAACGGTAAGTCGTGGCTAATATAGCCGACAGCTATATATTTTATTACTTTACTGGTGTAGCATGTAGGCTAACGTAACGTTAAATCAATGAGCCTCCACACAGTCAGTCAGTGCGGGAACATGATCATTGCACCCAAGATTGAGCTACAACTGGCTAGGCAGTTGGTAGCCTAAATCCTGCCTGATGTTACTGCTGTTCCTAAAACCATTGACATACGTTAGCCTACTGTAACCACACAGTGTGTGTGTGTTAAGGTTGGGCGATTGTGTACAAGCCTACATCGCCTGATTGCGCCCATAGCAATCCTCGATAGTCAATCACTATTGGGGGGGGTGTCTTTCTCATGGCTACCCATGTATTTCCATGGAAATATAACGTTTATTTGGAAAGTAGATATTTTTATAAGCATTCAAGATTTGCGTAAATGTAATATAGTATTACTCTTGGTAAAAATATGAAATGGTATTACATTTAGTGCAGAGCACATTATGACTTGTTTAGGACTCGAAACTCAAAGTTTAGGACCTGAGACTTGACTTGATACTTGACGGTCTTGACTTGAGACTTGACTCAGACTTGCCTGTCTTGACTTGGGACTTGACTTGGCATTTGAGTGCTAAGACTTGAGACGTACTTGTGACTTGTAAAACAATGACTTGGTCCCACCTCTGGGTCTTTGGCCACACAAACATCAGTGGTAGGTTTGGCTTTCGAAAGAACAATACATATGCAGAAAATGATTCATCCTACTGTACAATATGGTGGTGGATCTTTGATGTTACGGGACTATTTTGCTTCCACTGCTCCAAGTTCACTTGTTAAGGTCAACTGCATCATGAACTTTACCAAGTACCAGGCCATTTTGGTCAAAAACCTGCTTGCCTCTGCCAGGAGGCTGACTCTTGGCCGCGAGTGGATCTTTTAGCAAGACAATAACTCAAGCACACATCAAAATTCACAAAGAAATAGCTAATTGACCACAAAATCAACATTTGAAATGGCCATTTCAGTCTCCAGACTTGAACCTCATTAAAAACCTGTGGTTTGAATTGAAGAGGGTGGCCCATAAGCGCAGACAAAGGATATCAAGGATCTGGAAAGATTCTGTATGGAGGAATGGTATAAGATCCTTCCCAAAGTGTTTTCCAATCTCATAAAACATTTTAGAAAAGTCTCAGTGTCATTTTCCTCGCAAGGGGAGGATCCTGGAATATTGAAAACAGGGGATCCAATCATTTTGACCAGTGGATTTTTTTAAATTACTTGCCAAACAAAATCTCTTTCACTGAGCAATTGTATTAGCATAAAATAATACATGTTTAAAAAATGTATTATACAATATAGCTCAGTATTTGTATTATTTATTTTATACAGTATTTTTTGCTAATCTTTATCAAGGGATCCAATAATTACTGACCCTACCATAGTTCTGAGTCATGATTTTTTCAGCCCTTGCTTTTTACATAGCTCAGCTCCCTTAAAGAGCATCGGGAAGGGAAGACGGAGGGCTTGAAGCAAGGCCTTTCTCCCCCTTATACTATGATAGGACATCAAGTTTGTTTTTGCTTTGCCAACACTGACATCTCAGAGTACTTCACACACTTCGCCTTCATACAAAGAAGTTCTCCATTAAATATTAACTCCTTTAATATAATCTCTGCGCTGTGAAGGCTATTCAGCCGCGTACCACGATCACCATTAAGTATGCTTTTCATCTTTCTCTTTCGAAAAAAAATTTAATAAGAAAAAATAAGATGCTCTTTTAGAAAAAGTTCTGCGGGGCGAAAAAGCGCTAGCCCACACAGCATGAGCGTGTGTATGTGTGTGAGAGGCAGTTTGTTTTCATGTGTTTGAAGAGGAGTGGGATGCACTCCACTCTGGGTTAATTTTAAGTGTCTTGTCCTTGTGTGGTGTGCTTGCTATCCCATCCCTGTGATGGACAAATGGACAAAGCTGACACGTGAGCCGCCTTCACGCATTCACTCCCAAACTTAAAAAGAGCGTTTGTGAATTAAAAGTTGTGTTTTTGCTCGGGCCCTGCCTGCCACGCCTTTTCAAGTG
Source organism: Salvelinus sp. IW2-2015 (assembly GCF_002910315.2). Taxonomy (NCBI): domain Eukaryota; kingdom Metazoa; phylum Chordata; class Actinopteri; order Salmoniformes; family Salmonidae; genus Salvelinus; species Salvelinus sp. IW2-2015. The sequence continues at coordinate 15,968,099 of NC_036843.1, forward strand.
CATTTTGCTAACACAACAAGAGAAGCGTCCTGGGAATTCTCCCTTTTTTTATTGTCTAGTTTTTGGGCTAAACCTTGGCTACAAAGTGCCATCAGCCACTCCAGTACTCCTAAGCACCAACCACTTTTGATATTCTATATTCCTGATATCACCCCTGGTAAAAGTGGTTCTGAACGGTCTCTTCCCTCAGATATTGTAAAAGTTTTACATTTTTATTTGATAGAAGCAAACATTTACTTTGTGACTTATCACTTCTAGAGTTTCTGAGAAGCTAAATCATTTTCAGGTACCCTCGTGTTTCTTGGAAGTGGAAAGTTAAGTAGCCTCGTGTTTTGAACTTGTGATGCTCAAGTTTGCAGAATCAGAGTTACAAACTAGTTTGCAGTCAGTATTCTTCCCACCTCTTTTGCTGGGGTGAACTGTATCTTGCAGCAGATTGAATGCTGTAGTGGTCTGACTCTGGATGCCTGGTTCTGGGCTGTAAAGCCCAGTGATACCTGGGATCCACTGGTAGCCAATGGAGCTTCTAGGTAAGCAGGGAGGGGGAGGTCTGGACGGACAGATACCAGATTGGATAGGGAAATTATTGCTTTTCTGATATGATGAGTATTTTGTAATAGTGAAATCACATGTATACAACATCTAAGTAATAATTCATTCAGAAATGGACAGTAACAAAACATGGAATTCCTAAACAGTCATAATATGTTGTTAGAATGACAGTTCTAGTCAAACTATCACATATAATATATATAATCATGATATAATCACATATAATCATGACACTGACCACATGACACAGATACAATGCAGGCACACGTCACACATGCACACACACGTACACTCACGCACACAAAAGCCTCACCACAGCCCCAATGACAACTAAGGTCGCCATTTGATGTAAATTCTTCCTGGATGTCTTTAGCTTGATCAGCATGTTCTGCCTCCTCAGGCATCTTGTCAAAGGCTCTCTAGCAAGGACAACTACCTAGAGGCAAAGCGCTCGCCACCACGCCCTGCAATAAAACACCAGCAGGGAATACATGAAGCCAAAACCAGCCCAAAACCACAGACAACGACACACAACCAGCACAAAATAACCAAACGGAGTGCAATTTATTTTTCAATTAGCAACCACTACGCAGACTAGGCTATGTATGTCACTCTTTTCTGACAAGGGCCTAGACACAAATACCATGAAGGTGAATGAATATGAAGCAACATGCAAACATATTCATGAATTACACCAAGCAGGGAGGGGTGCCAGGCGGTGGTATTTTCTGATACTGTAAATTCAATCATACTGGCTGTCACTCACAACTCTTCTTGACTCTTAGCTTTGCTTTGACATGTGTTTTATTCATCTGTTTATTTAGAACTTCGCCTGCATACCCTCTTCTTTAAAAAAAATAATTAGCATTCTCAAAGGCGTACATATTACCTGCCAAATTCCACCAGGGCGTCACACATTTAAATACATATTTCATATTTTCTTAACAAATGCCCACCCCCCCCTCTTCCTTCTCACTCCCCACCCCCTTGCTGTCAGCAACATTTGGCCATATGATAATCAAATTAATTATACTCGAGCCCCTCTCGGTTGCTGCCTTCACAGGAAAGGAAAAACTGAGGAGCAAATGATGGAGGGCCGTGATTCCCCCGCCCCTGTGTTGCCCACCACACACCCGAGTGCCGTCTCCTCTAGTCATCTAGTGCTGATGTCAGGGCCGATCTGTCACCCTGATGGAAAGAGCTTTGGACTGCAGCATGAGGGCAGGTTTTCCTCTGCCCTGGAACCCAGGCCCAGGGAATCTCCCTGCTCTGCTCCTCCCCCACCCAGCAACCTAGAGGGGCTGTGGGTATGGGTGGAAGGGGTGTGTGTATGGGGGTAGAAAGCTGGAGGGTCACCGGGTTGGAGGGTATGGTATCTGTCCATAATAACAACCCCAACCCCCACCTCTGCCCCTGAAGCACCGCAACAGGCTACCTGCCCGATACACACGCATAAACCCACCACTGTGACCACACTCTGAAAACACTTTTCTCACACACACACACAACACAACACACACACACACACACACACACAACACACACACACACACACAACACACACACACACACACACACACACACAACACACACACACACACACACACACCACACACCACACCACACACACACACACACACACACACACCACACACACACACACACACACACACACACACACACTAGATCTCTTTTACTCTGATTACTCTCTTCTTCCTCTTTATCCCAGTGTCTCTAACCATTTCTATCTCCATTCCTACTGGTTTCTTTTATCAACAAACACCATGCACAGCAGAGTAAACTGACCTGTTGTTTTATTCAGCTTCACGTTGTCTCATGGTTCGGCCATAGAAAACACATGAAATAACACATTCATAAATGCAAAAAAAAGACAAAGTGCCTTGGTTTCCTACAATCTTATGATATACAGTGCATTCAGAAAGTATTCAGACCCTTCAAATTTTTCCACATTTTGTTACATTACAGCCTTATTCTAAAACATTAAATATATTTTTTACCCCTCACAATCTACACACAATACCCAATAATGACAAAGCAAAAACTGTTTTTAGAAAATATCACATTTACATAAGTATTCAGACCTTTACTCAGTACTTTGTTGAAGCACCTTTGACAGCGATTACAGCCTCGAGTCTTCTTGGGTATGACGCTAACAAGCTTGGCACACTTGTATTTTGAGGATTTTCTCCATTCTTCTCTGCAGATCCTCTTCAAGGCTTTGTTCAGGTTTGGATGGGGAGCATCGCTGCACAGCTATTTTCAGGTCTCTCCAGAGACATTCGATTGGGTTCAAGTCCAGGCTCAGAGACTTGTCCGATGGCACTCCTGCGTTGGTGAAGCATCCTTCACCCATGCTGCCAAAACATACCTCGTAAAAACTGACCAATTTACCGATCCTCGACTTCGGCGATGTCATTAACAAAATAGCCTCCAACACCCTACTCAACAAATTGGATGGCAGTCTATCACAGTGCCATCCGTTTTGTACCAAAGTCCCATATCTTCTTATGGCTGCAGGGGCAGTATTAAGTAGCTTGGATGAAAAGGTGCCCATTTCAAACGGCCTGCTCCTTAGTCATAGTTCCTAATATTTGCATATTATTATTAATATTGGATAGAAAACACTCCAAAGTTTCTAAAACTGTTTGAATTATTTCTCTGAGATTAACAGAACTCATATTGGCAGGCAAAATCCTAAGTTGAAATGAAAACCGTAAGTCAGAAATCTGAGATTGTCTGTATTCAACAGAGTACCAAAAGAATTCCAAATGACGTATTGCAGGGGTTGCACTGGCTAGGGGTTCCACTAGATGTCAGCAATCAATAGAAATTCCAATGAGACTTCTATGGTCTTGTTGGAGAGAATGAGGGCAGAATCAGTCAGGTGTCCATCAAGCACCCATTTCCTGATCATGCATTTTCTTCATGCGTTCCATGGCTCACGCAGACACGAAGGAATACTCCGGTTGGAACTTTATTGAAGCTATATGTTAAAAACATCCTAATGATTGATTCAGTACTTAGTTTGAAATGTTTCTTCGACCGGTAATATCACATTTTGAAGTTTTTGTCCGATATGAAGCTGACCAGAATTAGCGTTTGGATATGTTTACCAAACGCGCTAACAATTGGACATAAATAACGGATTTTTTCGAACAAAACAAAGATTTATTGTGGACCTGGAGTTTCTGCTAAGCCTTCTGATCGAAACCAACAAAGGTAATGAAATATTTATATTATATTTTGTTGTTTATAGTGACGCTATCTTTGCAGCTGTGATATGCTAATTTGAGCGCCGTCTCAGATTATAGCGTGCAATTATTTTTCCTTKAAGTTTTTTTWWWATCTGACATTGCGGTTGCATTAAGGAGAGGTATATCTATAACTCAATGTGTATAACTTGTATTATCATCTATATTTATGATGAGTATTCATGTTGAAACGACGGGCRATGCAACGTCACTTGATGTTTTTGCATTTAGTGATTCRTGTAGCCTCAATGTAAACTCAGATTTRTTMATATAAATATGAATTGAATCAAACAAAAAACGCATGTATGGTGTAACATGAAGTCCTATGAGTGTCATCTGATGAAAATAATCGAAGGTTAGTGAATCATTTTATCTCTATTCTGGTTTTTGTGYTGCTATCATTAGCTGGGAAAAATGCTATGTTAATTTTTWGTTTTGTGGTGACCTAACATAATCGTTTGTAGTGCTTTCGCTGAAAAGCCTATTTGAAATCGGACAGTTTGGTGGGATTAACAACATGATTACCTTTAAAATGWTATAAGACACATGTATGTTTGAGGAATTTTAATTATGAGATTTATGGTTTTTGAATTTGGCGCCCTGCACTTGGACTGGCTGTTGTCATATTGATCCCGACTTAGGGCCTGCAGCCATAAAAGGATATACTACCCACTACTGCGACCTGTACACTCTCGTTGGCTGGCCCTCGCTTCATACTCATCTCCAAACCCACTGGCTCCAGGTCATCTACAAGTCTTTGCTAGGTAAAGTCCCTCCTTATCTCAGTTTACTGGTCACCATAGCAGCACCCACCCGCAGCACGCGCTCCAGCAGGTATATTTCACTGGTCACACCCAAAGCCAATTCCTCCTTTGGCCGCCTCTCCTTCCAGTTCTCTGCTGCCAATGACTGGAACGAACTACAAAAATCTCTGAAGCTGGAAACACTTATCTCCCTCACTAGCTTTAAGCACCAGCTGTCAGAGCAGCTCACATATCACTGCACCTGTACATAGCCCATCTATAAATAGCCCAAACAACTACCTCTTCCCCTACTGTATTTATTTATTTATTTTGCTCCTTTGCACCCCAGTATTTCTATTTCTACTTTGCACACGCATCTACTGTCAAATCTACCATTCCAGTGTTTTAATTGCTATATTGTATTTACTTCGCCACCATGGCCTATTTATTGCCTTTACCTCCCTTATCTCACCTCATTTGCTCACAATGTATATAGACTTATTTTTCTACTGTATTATTGACTGTATGTTTGTTTTACTCCATGTGTAACTCTGTGTTGTTNTCTCACCTCATTTGCTCACAATGTATATAGACTTATTTTTCTACTGTATTATTGACTGTATGTTTGTTTTACTCCATGTGTAACTCTGTGTTGTTATACAGTATGTGTCAAACTGCTTTGCTTTATCTTGGCCAGGTCGCCGTTCTAAATGAGAACTTGTTCTCAACTTGCCTACCTGGTTAAATAAAGGTGAAGTAAAAAAAAAAAAATAAACATGACGCTTGGCATTCAGGCCAAATAGTTAATTCCTGGTTTCTTCAGGCCAGAGAATCTTGTGTCTCATGGTCTGAGAGTCTTTAGTTGCCTTTTGGCAAACTTCAAGCGAGCTGTCATTTGCCTTTTACTGAGGAGGGGCTTCCATCTGGCCACTCTTCCATAAAGACCTGATTGGTGGTGACATGCACTGTCAACTGTGGGACCTTATATATACAGGGGTGTGGCTTTCCAAATCATTTCCTATAAATTGAATTTACCACAGGTGGACTGCAATCAAGTTGTAGAAACATCTCTAGGATGATCAATGGAAACAGGATGCACCTGAGCTGAATTTCGAGAAACATAGCAAAGGGTCTGAATACTTATATAAATAAGGTATTTCTGTTTTTAATACATTTTGCTTAAATTTCTAAAACCTTTTTTCGTTTTGTAATTATGGGGTATTTTGTGTAGATTGATGAGGATTAAATTTAATCAATTTTAGAGTAAGGCTATAACGTAACAAAATGTGGAAAAAATCAAGGGGTCTGAATACTTACCGAAAGCTCAGGAAATATATAGGCCTGACATAGGCGGATGCAGTGGATTGAGATGCAGCCCATTTTCTCCCTTAAACTGATGGATTTTTATGGGGATTATATCACTGAGATTGACTCACAGGTGCATAATTTGATGCTGACTGTGGGTCCTGGATAATCTCTGTTCTCTCACTTTGATGATAGGAAGCAGGTAGTGTGACCACATGTCCCGGATTGTGCAGCACAGTCCCACATTTTGGCCCTTTGTCCCGCTACCAAACAATCATGTCCCGCATTTAATCAACAAATTCAAACACCACTAATTTAGAAAAATAGGTTCCGTATTTCAGTCAGACATTCCAACTTGTTTCTTGCAGTCACGTTGCGCTTATGAAAATTAATATTTCATAAGGATGTGGTACTGGACACTTCTCCAATTGTTGGTGATATTCTGTGCAGTGCAAGACGAGACCTAGGCCAATGTCATAGGCCTATCTTCAACCAATCACATTTCTCAAATCCTTTCAGGCAAAATTCCAGCTAAACTTGGAGAGGAGAGTTGCCTAACTACTTACAAAGAGCGTGATTCTGATGAGGAGCAACAAATGTAGATATGTCATTCTGTCAAACTTGTGAAGCTCTCTATGCTCAGTAGTTGCTCATTCAACATATTTCCTGCTACTTCACTGTTTTGCATTTCCTGAGACCAACCAGAAATGTTTCCTTGGCCAAATATTCCCAGATTTTCATAAAACACCCACGTGTTCTCTCGTTTCTGCATCACCAAATTTTGCGCGAAGCAAAAGAGTATAGTCTATGTGCATTTCAATTAGCTCATTCGATGCAGTGGGAGTAGGGATGTAGTGCGGCCTGAGCAAGCTCCGCTGTCATGCTCGTCGTAATGATGAGACCAAGGCGCAGCGTGCATAGAGTTCCACATAATGTTAATAAATAGAAACTCACAAAACAAAACAATAAAGAACAAACGAAAAGTGAATCTACTGGAGTGCACAAAGGCAACTTACTGTAGACATACAAAACCCCTAGACATACAACACCCCTAGACATACAAAAACCCTAGACATACAAAACTAGCGTACCCACCCTAGTGGATCATAGCCGATCATTAAGAGTTGAAAGCAGCAGGTCTGGGACAGGTAGGGGTTCCATAACCACAGGCAGAACAGTTGAAACTGGAACAGCAGCAAGGCCAGGTGGACTGGGGACAGCAAGGAGTCATCATGCCCGGTAGTCCTGACGTATGGTCCTAGGGCTCAGGTRCTCCGAGAGAGAGAAAGAAAGAGAGAAGGAGAGAATTAGAGAGAGCATACTTAAATTCACACAGGACACTGGATAAGACAGGAGAAGTACTCCAGATATAACCAACTGACCCTAGCCCCCCGACACATAAACTACTGCAGCATAAATACTGGAGGCTGAGACAGGAGGGGTCAGGAGACACTGTGGCCCCATCCGATGATACCCCCGGACAGGGCCCTAGCCCCCCGACACATAAACTACTGCAGCATAAATACTGGAGGCTGAGACAGGAGGGGTCAGGAGACACTGTGGCCCCATCCGATGATACCCCCGGACAGGGCCAAACAGGAAGGATATAACTCCACCCACTTTGCCAAAGCACAGCCCCCGCACCACTAGAGGGATATCTTCAACCACCAACTTACAATCCTGAGACAAGGCCGAGTATAGCCCACAAAGATCTCCACCACAGCACAAACCAAGGGGGGGCGCCAACCCAGACAGGAAGATCACGTCAGTAACTCAACCCACTCAAGTGTCCTGCAAATCATGTCCTGCAAATCATCCTGTTGTCCCGCATTCGGGTATTTTAAATGTGGTCACCCTAGAAGCAGGGCTTCCGCCCTCTTCTTACAGATCTCCCCTCCTCCACCTTCTTCTTATCACACCCATCGCCACCCCACACCCCCAACAACTTCCATCCCCCCACCCCGTCCGCTTATCTAACTACCTGAATCCTAAGTGCCTTAATTTGAGCAGACATGTTTATTAAGCAAGGCCTAGTTTCAGGCAGTAGTGAATATTGCAGACATCAAAGTAGGCCGTGTTGGGCTGGACGAGAGAGGGATGGAGAAAGGGAGAGAGGGAGAGAGGGAGAGAGGGAGAGCGGGAGAAAGCGAGACCCTCTAGAGTCTTGTCTCTCCCTTGCCCCACAATGCTTTCCCTCCTTTTTTTCTATAAGCAAACTTGTCACTCATCAAAAAAACAACTATCTGGGGATGTTGTGTACTATTTGTTCTGATGACTTCTGTATCATGGTGCGCAAGTATGATTTATTATTTTAATAGCCTTAATATTATAAAGCAAAACATTGAATTGCATTAACAACTTGAACTTGAACTAAAACCACTAAACACTGACATAAATATAGCTTAACTCTGACACAAAAATTGCCTAACTCTGCAAAAGCAAGACTTAAATTCTCCTTGTCCTCTGTGTGCATCTTGCTGAAGTGCAGGTAGCCAACAGGAGCAAATGCGTCTGCAGAGGGGATCACTGTCTCCATAGCATCACTGCAGAAAAATATACAAACTTTATATATTTAATTAAACAGCATATCTTGTCTGACACAAGAAAAGTGTACATTCATTTCAAGAAAGATAGGCCTACAACGTTCAATGCTGGACTTGCTTAACAAGTCTCCTCTTGAACAGAGGAAAGTCAAGAGTAAACGTCTCGTATCCGCCCCTTCTCCTTACTTGAGAGAGCTGTCCAACAAAAACAAAACAATTCATGTTTATGATCATATTATTTTAAGGTCCATCCTAAAAGCCATCACTTTACTCTAAATCAAATAATGTATCTTTGAAACACTAGCCAAAACATTACTGTTGGTCATATATCGAGTCATTAGATAAAAATCAATGATGCTAAGTAAGCAGTCAAAGATTGAATGAGGTCAGTCTTTAGTGACTTCATTCAGGGTGACAGAAGTGTACAACAAAGGCAGGTCCTGCCAAGGTGATGTAACGCTCTGACCTGAGTTAGATAGGGTTCCGTGTCAGCCAGAGGTTTCCCCAAGTGTTTCTCAGGTTCCAGCCCTGCCAAACACACAATCACACACACAGACACACACAGGAGAAGAAAGAGAGAGCGGGAGGCCTGATCAGGGACAGAGAATAGAGATTGAAGATGACAGGCGCACAGGCTTTGCAGGCATTCACACGGACACACACATAAACCTGCACCCTGGATCTATTTATTTGACTTTGCAAGTAATGTACACAGATCTCTCCGGGTAAAGGTAGCAGTTTTCAGTCTAACGGGGCAAAATGAGAGAAGCACCTGTCGTCTGGTTTTCTTTGAGAACCTAAACTCTGAGAGAGTGGGAGCGAGAGAGAGCCAGAGAGAGAGATCCTGTTTATTTGCCTCTCCGCTCTCCTTCCCCTTAAACGGTGCATGGAAGTGACTCACAGGCCCTCAGCTGTGAGGGGTAGCAGAGAGAAAAACAGGACAGTAGGAAGAAGATGGCTACTGTATGTCTGTGTACCCAGTACTCAGAACTCAGTACCCAGTACTCAGTACCCAGTACCCACCAGTGCCACACTCCAATAACACCAATACCTCTTACTTCAGTCTCTTTGTCCTCATGTTATCTCAGATCAAAGCTTAGAGAGCAAAAATACCTTAGAAAGTATAAGCCAGGCAGTCACCCAATTCTTAGAGATTCCAACATTAGCCAGTAACAGCCACCATGACTGTATAACTGGCTTAGCATGTCAATTAGGTTATAGGTTACTTGCGCATTAAGGCCACTAACAGTTTGTGTTCCTTCTATCTCGTTAAGTGTTGATAGTTTTACTCTGCGTGACACAAAATCCTGTCCGCCTGTTAGACTTTTCCTGACACCTGTTCCTGATGACGCCTCCTATCCGACCTTTAGCCCTTTGATGAGGAAGCCGATGAGGTCACATGATATTGTCTAAGAATAAACAACTCGGATCCTCAAGTAAACAAACAAACAAGCTACTTATGGTATCAACCCAGGTGATCTCACTTGCTCTTAACTTCAAACAGCCAATAAACAACATGTTACACAGCAGACACAATAAAGACAAAAAGTTCGACAACAGATGTTGGGTCAAATGCCCATTAGGAAGGTGAAACCAGGTGAACACCATGACTAAAAAGGCTTCATATAAGTTATCCTAATGTGGTTTCCTGTTAATGCTCGAGCCTCAGCCAATCCAATATAGCTTGACTATCTGATTCTAAAGCCCTAGAGACCAGTTCAGACAGAACTAACTAGGGCTAAATCCAGTTCCATGTAACTGAGTTTTTTTATGTTCTTGCTCACTTAATTTCACCCATATCTATATCTTGTCAGTGTTCCTGTCCATACATAGTCTCACACATTAACAAACATGTAAGTAATTACCTATAACAGACTAATATGGTATTTTCACAGAAGTGCCAACACTACCTACAACACCACAATATTCTGTTCCGATATATTAGGTTACCAAAACCTCAGAACATTCATTATACCATTCAAATGAATCCATTCCTGCTCATCTACAAGTTCCAATACTTAATTAGAAAGCAAAAGTTAGGCTAATCATTATGTGAACATTTATTCTCTTCTTGTCATGACAACCTCAAAGGTTGAAGATTGATTCTACAGTTCATCTGGAGAGGGGCATGCAAATTCCAAAAGTGGGTTTCAAATTAAGCCTCAACTAGGCTCTCAAGCCTCCCTTGGTCTGGCACTGTGGAGAAGCGAGAAGATCAGGGGGAGGGAGGGAAGGAGAGAATGAGAGATCAGGGGGCGGGAAGGAGAGAATGAGAGAAGATCAGGGGGAGGGAGGGAAGGAGAGAATGAGAGAAAATCACGGTTGGAAGGGAAGGAAGGAAGGAAGGAAGGAAGGAAGGAAGGAAGGAAGGAAGGAAGGAAGGAAGGAAGGAAGGAAGGAAAATCAAGGGGAGGGAGGGAAGGAGAGAATGAGAGGAGTGTAAAAGGAGAGAATGAGCCAGGCCCTTGTTCTCCACCCAGGGGAGCTGTGGCCTTAATTAGTGTGAGAATATCGAATCTCGACATCCTCTCATCTTAACCCCGCACAAAGGTAATAAGGAGAAAAATTTGTAATGCCTTTTAACACATTTTAACGATTGGCTTCAATTTGCTGAGGGGATGTCGCTTTTTTAATGTGTTCATTAACTTCCCCTAGTCCTAAACAATATATGATACACGATTTGATATTTACAGGGAGGGAGGTTGCAAGCTCTTCCAGATGTGCGTGTGTGACAGAAATGAGTACCATATACTGTACAGTAATACCATACAGTATATAACTGTTGAGACTTGAGATGCCAATCTTCCAATGACATAAAAGTAGTTTCATCTTCATGAAACCCCACAATTAATGAATAATGGCAACAGAAATCTGTTCATCTTCTTCTTGCTAAACTATAAGATAGGACTAACTGAATCCATACTGGAAAGGTCTGGGGAGTGTCAGTGGCTACTGGGAGCCCAGCAGCACACTGTTACTGTTAGCTTCATCCAGCGATCTAACACTGCACTCATTTACATGGTCTTCACATCCCTGTCTCTGCTCAACCTGTTTTACAACCTGACCTAAACGCAATTACCTAACCTCATTATGCCACATTAAACCCAAATAAGCCCACTAGAAGCTGCCATTTGTCTGCCGCCAGAGACAGGTTGGCCGCACTTTGGAGAGAGAAGCTTTCCTGTGAGACAAAAAGGAATGGCTGGCCCTTAAAAGGCTCTTTATCCCGTATTATCCTATAAAACCGCAATTAAATTCAGTGAACTCCTCAAACCAGAGAGTAGAGTAATGAGTAAACGCATTTTAAGGGTTTCTGTGTTCGCAAAATTACTTTGCCACTGTGCCAAAACTTGAAATGAGTGTGGAAAATGAGAGCTTTTGGCTTCTTTGAACAGTCACGTCAGTAATATGTTCAAGACTAAATCATAGTGACATGTAAAACTTTGCAAATACTGTATTACATTTTTTTTGTTCTGTTAGTGCATTGATGGTTATGCTGTACACAAAACAAATAGTGCGGAAAGATGGAATTACTACAATAATACTTTAACAAAGGTAGCTCAGTCATCGGCTTCCTCAATAAGTGCATTGAGGACGTTGTCCCCACACCGACCGTACGTACATATCCAAACCAAAAGCCGTGGATTACATGCAACATCCTTACCGAGCTAAAGGCTAGAGCTGCCGCTTTCAAGGAGAAGGACACTAATTTGGAAGCTTATAAGAAATCCCGCTATGCCCTCAGATGAACCATCAAACAGGCAAATTGTCAATACAGGACTAAGATGGAATCCTACTACACCGGTTCTGGCGTTCGTTGGATGTGGCATGGCTTCCAAACTATTATGAGCTAAATGTCTTTTATGCTCGCTTCGAGGCAAGCAACACTGAAGCATACGTGAGAGCACCAGCTTGTTCTGGATGACTGTGTGATCACACTCTCCGTAGCTGATAAGAGCAAGACCTTTAAACAGGTCAAAATTCACAAGGCTGCAGGGCCAGATGGATTACCAGGGCGTGTACTCAGAGCATGCGAGGACCAACTGGAAAGTGTCTTCACTGACATTTTCAACCTCTCCCTGACTGAGTCTGTATTACCCCAATGTTTCAAGCAGACCACCATAGTCCCTGTGCCCAAGAATGCGAAGGTAACCTGCCTAAATTACTACCAACCGTAGAACTCACGTCGGTAGCCATGAAGAACTTTGAAAGGCTGGTCATGGCTCACATCAACACCATCATCCCAGAAACACTAGACACACACCAATTCGTAACCGCCCCAACAGATCCACAGAAAATGCAATCTCAATAACACTCCATACTGACCTTTCCCATCTGGACAGAAGGAACACCTATGTGAGAATGCTGTTCATTGACTACAGCTCAGCGTTCAACACCATAGTGCCCACAAAGCTCATCAATAAGCTAAGGACCCTGGGACTTAACACCTCCCTCTGCAACTGGATCCTGGACTTCCTGACGGGCCCCCCCCAGGTGGTAAGGGTAGGCAACAACACATCTGCCGTGCTGATCCTCAACACCGGATCCCCTCGGGGGAACCTGTACTCCCTGTTCACACACAACTGGGTGGCCAAGCACGACTCCAACACCATCATTAAGTTTGCTGATGACACAACAGTGGTAGGCCTGATCACCGACAACGATGAGACAGCCTATAGGGAGGAGGTCAAAGACCTGTCAGTGTGGTGCCAGGCCAACAACCTCTCCCTCAACGTGAGATGATTGTGGACTACAGGAAAATGAGGTCTGAACAGGCCCCCATTTACATCGACGAGGCTGAAGTGGAGCGGGTCGAGAGTTTCAAGTTCCTTGGTGTCCACATCAGCAACAATTTTTTTTCATATTACCTTTATTTATTTAACTAGGCAAGACAGTTAAGAACAAATTATTATTTACAATGATGGCCTACCCTGGACAAGCCCGGCCAACGCTGGCCCAATTTTGCACCGCCCTATGGGACAATCACAGCCAGATGTGATGGAGCCTTGATTTGAACCAGGGACTGCAGTGACACCTCTAGCACTGAGATGCAGTGCCTTAGACCGCTGCGCCACTCAGGAGCCCTAACTATCATAGTCCAAACACACCAAGACAGTCGAGAAGAGGGTACGACAATACCTTTTCCCCCTCAGGAGGCTGAAACGATTTTGCACGGGTCCCCAGATCCTCAAAAAGTTCTACAGCGGCACCATTCGAGAGCAACTTGCCTGGTATCTGACCGTAAGGTGCTACTGTGGGTAGTGTGTGCAGCCCAATACATCACTGGGGCCAAGCTTCCTGCCATCCAGGACCTATATACTAGGCGGTGAAGGCCCAAAAAATTGTCAAAGACTCCAGTCACCCATGTCATAGACTGTTCTCTCTGCTACCGCACGGCAAGCGGTACTGGAGCGCCATGTCTAGGTCCAAAAGGCTCCTTAACAGCTTGTACCCACAAGCCATAAGACTGCTGAACAGTTAATCAAATGGCCACCCGGACTATTTACATTGAGCCCCCTTTTGTTTTTACAGTGCTGCTACTCGCTGTTTATTATCTTTGCATAGTCACTTTACCCTTACCTACATGTACAAATTACCTCGACTAACCTGTACCCCCGCACATTTACTCGGTACCGGTACCCCCTGTATATAGCCTCGTTATTGTTATGTAATTCTACTGTTTTACTTTTTATTAGGTAAATATTTTCTTAACTCTATTTCTTGAACTTCACTGTTGGTTAACGGTTTGTCAGTAAGCATTTCACGGTAAGGTTGTATTCGGTAAGGTTGTATTCGGCTACACCTGTTGTATTCGGGGTATGTGACAAATAACATTTTATTTTATTTTCCACTATCATATTTATTACTACCTGCTTATTATACTGCTTCAAATAAACACTTTTTTAAAGTAGTCTAATCATAATAAACTGATATTTGAAACAAAAGGTTTGAAACAAAAGGCAATGTTAAGAGATGAAAAGGTGTGCTCACTCCTTTCTGAACTCTCCTTTGGCTCTCTCTTAGACCCATGAAATCATAATTATTTCAGCAGAAAAGCAAAACCTTGTATATACTTTTTAACCACTGGAAATGGCCTAAGCACATATAATCCATTGTAATGGATGTAAACCTATAGCATGAGTTACCTTCTTAATTGTAACTAGTTATTTTCTCTGCTACATTGCACCTAATGCTAAATTAAAACCTGGGAGAGAGATTCTAGATACTGCCAGAGCAAAAGCCGAGTATCGCAGCCATCCGTGAGTCGTCTTAAGATCTGGCATGCCTGCTGACTGACAGCTTGGCTTTAATCCTTGCCTTCAGAGAGAAAAGGAACAGAAAATTGGATTCATGATGTGAAACATTTTAGCTTTTAAATGCATGAAATAAGCATCTCCCGCTAGAAGGAGAGCTGCGTCAAGCCTTTGAACAACGCTCTCAAAGACCTTAGCGAAAACAATAGCTGTTCAGTATCACCTCATCTTACAAAGGGAGAGAGAAAGAGAAAGAAAGGGAAGAGAGAGGGAGGGAGGGAGGCAGTCACAAACAAAAGATCAGAAGATTAAGGTTATATGTGAAGATTTGTCCAAGCTCTTATCTGAAATTCAATGACTCTGAGAGAAATAATAGGCAGGGTGAATAGAGTGGCACCCACCTCAAAGATGGAATCTTTTATATCCAACAAATTAAAAAAGGCAAGTGTTTCTTGCAGGTTTTACAGACTTGATCCTTTTTGGAAAAAGTCTAAGACACTAACTGGCAATGAAGAGAAAATATCATGAAACAAAGATCCTGCAGAACTGAATTCCATATATTTTTTGTCTTWCTTGTCTCCAATAGGTACCACTGACTATTGCTAGTGACCATACTAGCAGCAAAATGTCGTAAACTTGATATCAAATATTGCTGTTTCAGTTCATTGTGGTGAAAAGGGACAAAGCAGTTGACCCTTACACTAAACTAACGACACTGTTGGCACAGAGATTTAAAAGATTGAACCGGCACCACAAGGTCAGGTCACATGAGCCAATAGGCATGTCAAAATAGGAGTCTTGTGACTTCGCTTATCAAGCCTAAATTACCAATCCTGCATGTTCTTTTGTCTTTCTGTGGTTAGCAATTTTCCATCCCAACGGGATGAAGGGAAGGAGGAAAGGAGGGGTGGGTGGGGGTCTGTGACCTGAGACAAGGTTAGGCTGTGCAACCTGAGGCCAATAGTTTACCATTTACTGGCACTGTGTTAAAGTTTATTTAATTGTTTTCATCACTATGCTTTACTGCCAGTGGTACATCACGTCAGCAACAAATTATAGCATTGCTTGCCTTTCAAGCCTAATTTGGCACAGGCCATTGAGAGGACAATGGAAGCTGACTTGAGTTCCAGGAAAATACATAACCATTCCTTTGCCTTCATGGAAGTTTGGAGTGTCTCACAGGAGAGGAGACACCATGCCATTTCAAATAGACACTTCTTGTCAAACAAAACTAAACCAACCATTAAGTCCTCTGAAATAACTCAATGAGTTCATGGCTTTAAATCATATTCACTGACCCATAGAATCTGTAGCTACAGTATGGTCTCCAGAGGATGGAAATCCATCCACATCTTTCTCATAAGACAAAGGAAGGCCAAGCCCATAGGGTAGAGCTCAGCTCACAATGTAATAAAAGGTTTTCTGACAGAGAAACCTTGATTTCACAAACCCTAAGTATTGCTAAAGCTGAAACCAATTAACTGCTGCAGAGAATGCTGAACCAGCATGTGCACCCACACACATCAACAGTAATTCATTAATAAACTAATTACATTAATATTTAATACTGGCATTTGGAATTGCCAATTATCACTTGTTAGGGAGAGAGAGGTGCATGTGCTGTATGTGAAAACAATGAGGATCCTATTTAGGTAAAATATCACCTAATACTACTTAGGTAAAACTTAATTATCTTCTAATACATATAATGTGCATTTACAGAGAAATGTTCATTTGGTTGTATAATGTTCTGCTGTGCTCTATATCTACAGAAGTTCACCAGCCTTCACTATATAGGATTTAAGATGACAGAAATCTGAAAATAATATTTTCAGTCTATTCTTTCTCTCCTTTTTCTCCAACTGTGGATTAGAGTAACGTCAGAATGAAAATAAGCGCATCTAGAGAATTCACTTACAAGATCATACAGCTTTTGGACAGTTGTCTTTTGACAACAGGGGATTTGTCACCTTCAAAATCTCTTCCCTTCCCCCCAAAAAGCAAAAGCAGTAGGAAATGCGGTTTACCATACATTTCTCACCTGTCTCTCTAAGTAGGCAATGAAGGAATATGAGACTGAAACTACCACCCAGTATCTATCCCTTCATCCCCCACAAAGAAAAAGCTATCTTGCAGACAGTGCCAGATGAACCAGAAGCATCTCTAACATCGCAGCATTCTCTGTCATTTCAGATGTGGCTTTGACCTTTAACCCTGAGAGAGCTGTTATTATCTCTTCCTGAGGTCTGCGAAGGCAAATCCCCCTCGCCCCCTACCTCATCCCCTCAGGTACACCCATCTGTCACCCAATACCCCCCCAAACAGCACACCTCGCTGCTCAGACCTGCTTCGAACCAAAGCTGCAATTATTTGAGTGGTGCTTTAAAAGGACCCGAGGCGTTCGCAGCCCCATTTAATTCTCTCATTTCTAATTCCCCCTGCCTCGGGACAGGTGAGGAGTCAGGGGCCACGATGAGATCTTCCCTGTCTACCTTTAGCCAAAAAACACACGCACTAATAATCACACAAATAAACTTTTTCTCTCTCTCTAACACACACATAGACTGATACACAATCCTGACACACCGGAGCTGTTTTCCTTTCTAATTATAATCTTTGAAAGAAATGTGTGGAATTTGCTTTTAGAGGAGTATGTGTTAAGAGAAGGGTTTGAAAGCTTGGCGGTACGGTGGCCCGGTCGCTGGGGGACTTTGAGGTGAGGTGTTTTCTTTGGCCGTGGAGGACTTGGGCACTAATTTGAA
This sequence comes from Salvelinus sp. IW2-2015, assembly GCF_002910315.2. Lineage (NCBI taxonomy): Eukaryota > Metazoa > Chordata > Actinopteri > Salmoniformes > Salmonidae > Salvelinus > Salvelinus sp. IW2-2015. The sequence goes on from NC_036843.1 coordinate 15,985,530, forward strand.
GGGAGTAGCGATGCTGGGGCGATAGCAGAGAGCAGCAGCACATAGCAGAGCAGAGCAGCATTCCTGGGCCAGACACAAAGAGGCTTTGTCTCGGCGACCAAATTAAGATGATGTTGTTTTAAAAAGCCCTGCAATAGCATAATAACTATCTTTTCTAACATCCTCTAGGTTCATTGCGTTCAAACAGGGTGGAAGAAAGGACAGTGTGATCATTGATATCAAAGGGAGAAGAGTCAAGAGAACGGCGTTAAAGCTAAATATAGGGACTTCCACAGAAAGAACAGAAACTAAGAAAGAACACAATGATAATACATTTATTTTACAGAGCTGCTAGAACACAATGATCTCAGTAAAATTATAACAGGCTCACAAGATTATCTCTCTCTTTGAAAAGCTAACGATTCAAGTTTGAGGAAATAAATTAGGCCTAGTCATAGACTAACTCCTCAAACATTCAAACTTCAAATAGGAGAAGTAGACAGGCTACTAAGAGAACCCTACTAAGAGAACCCTAATAAGAGAACCCTAATAATACAGGTTAGATGATGAACTACATTCCAACAGTGTCCATTTCAATGGTTTTGAGAGACATCTAGAAACCTGAACACATCACTCCATTCAATTCACTAGGTCACATCAGTCTAGCTGGCACCCCTTTCAACTGATTGCTCCTAAAAGCGACAACAAGCACTTAAGAGCATGTAAACAGTATCTCCATAATGATGTATCGCTGCAAGTGGTTTGAGAGTAAAAATAACGATTTGCCACGGAATTATTATTTATCACTTGCACTGTCAAAGGGATCTACCTCCACTGTCAAAGGGATCTACCTCCACTGTCAAAGGGATCTACCTCCACTGTCAAGTAGATACAGGTAGCACTTTTCACAAACCAAACAGAAGAGAAATAATAATGAAATCTCTCTCCTCTTATTCAGCAACCCAATCCCTCTATCCCTCTGGCTCCACAATGGTTAAGCAGACAAACCTAGGTGTTGATACATTCACTTTTTCCATTCTTGTCGGGCTGTTTAAAAGCTTAAATGAGATTTACTGGATTTTAATCTACTCTTCACGGCCCATAAGTTCTGAGGTATGTAAAAGCAGAGATGTACGCAACACCGGCCTACCGACACAATAGGGATGCTGCCGCGCAGTTGACAGGTTTCATTAAGGCGCTGTGCAGTGGTGTAAAGTACTTAAGTAAAACTACTTTAATTACTACTTAAGTAATTTTGTCACGATTGTTGTCGGGAGAAAGAGAGGAGGACCAAGGTGCAGCGTGGTAAGTGTTCATCTTTTTTAATAAAACGACTGGACACTGAACAAAAACAACAAAAACGACAAATGAACAGTCCTGTAAGGTGACGAAAAACACTAAACAGAAAACAATCACCCACAACTCAAAATGGGAAAACAGGCTACCTAAGTATGGCTCTCAATCAGAGACAACGATAGACAGCTGCCTCTGATTGAGAACCATACCAGGCCAAACACATAGAAAAGGAAAACCTAGACCTACAACATAGAATACCAGACATAGAGTGCCCACCCAAACTCACGCCCTGACCAACCAAAAAGAGACATAAAAAGGATCTCTACGGTCAGGGCGTGACACATTTTTTGGTATATATTATGTTTGAGTGTTGAAGTGTGCCCCTTGCTATCCGTAAAAAAAAAAGAAATTGTGCAGTCTGGTTTGCTTAATATAAGGAATTTGAAATTATTTATACTTTTACTTTTGATATATAAGTATATTTTAGCAAATTGCATTTACTTTTGATACTTAACCCTTGTGTTGTCTTAAGGGTCAAAAATGACCCGCCACTATGTTTAACAGCAGAGAAAACCCCCTAAATGATTTTTTTTCAACTTGAAATTTGATGACTTTTCCTATCATTACAAAAAAGTGAAACATCGCCTTTGTTCATATTTCCATGAAAGCTGTACACCACCATTTTTGACTCGGCAGTTAAAAAAATAACTTACACACCACAAAAACACAAAGGCACACACACACACACACACACACACACACACACACACACACACACACACACACACACACACACACACACACACACACACACACACACACACACACACACACACACACACACACACACACACACACACACACACACCAACGCACGCACGCACGCACGCACGCACGCACGCACGCACACACACACAAAATGAGAAATTGAGATTATGTATGCTACTGATTGAACTCAGACAAAACTAAAACTTTCTTGTGCATGTGCAGCATCTCCCCTCCATGACCCCACACATGACTCAAGTTCACAGACAAAATAAAAACTATTTCAGACAAAAGAAACAACATTTCAGAAAAAAATAACATTTCTTGAAAGCATTGTTTACTAATGGGGAATGCAGTCAGAGGGTATAAAGGTGCTGCAGATGACAGTCCCTCCAGTTCTCTCTTTGCTGAAGCCATGAGTGCACGTTTCAGTGCCCAACAGGTTGAAGATTAAAAAAATTCAGATGTCCAAGAGGAACAAGAGAACAATGATTTAGAAGAGGATGAGGTGTCTGAAGAAGAAGATGGGGAAGAATAGGACCCACAAGACATGCAGTTGCCTATGCCCAGGACATCGCCTCAACATTCTACATGTTCATCACACCAGCCATCGAATAAATCATCCTGGAGATGACAAATATGGAGGATTTCCGTAAATATGGAGACAACTGGAAAAGGATGGATGAGATTGACCTGCATGCCTACATAGAGCTGCTAATCTTAGTGGGTGTGTATAGGTCCCGAAGCGAGGCTACATATAGTCTCTGGGATGCAGAGAGTGGAAGGGCGATTTTCCGTGCCACGATGCCACTGAAAGTCTTTCACACTTTCTCAAGAATGCTACGATTTGATAATGTGAGTCAAGACCTGCAAGACGTGTGAGAGACAAACTGGCGGCCATAAGAGAGGTCTGGGAGAAGTGGGTGGAGCGTCTGCCATACCTCTACAACCCTGGGCTTCAAGTAACAGTGAATGAGCAACTGGTTCCATTCAGTGGTACATTTTTATTTTCATATCTCTAATGTAAGTGATTTTCACTGTTAATTGTATTATTTATATCTGTAATATCATTGATTTGTGTGATTGTTTTCTGTGACACTGATACTAATTACTGATAGTAATCTCTTTTGTCAAAAGGTCGCTGTCCTTTCCGGCAGTATATGCCAGGCAATCCAGTAAAGTATGGCATCAAGATATGGGTGGCCTGTGACGCACAATCCAGCTACGCATGGAAGATGCAAGTGTACACAGAAAAGCCGACCGGTGGAGGCCCGCAGAAGAACCAGGGGATGCGGTTTGTGCTTGATGTGACAGATGGACTGAGGGGGCACAATGTCATGTGTGACAATTTCTTCACCTCTTATGAACTCAGCCAGCAGACTCTGAAGAGGAAGATCACCGTGGTTGGCACAGTTAGAAAGAACAAGCCTGAGCTCCTCCCTGCGCTCCTCGCAACAAGGGTGAGAGAGGCCTTTTCATCAAAGTTTGCCTTCACCTCCACCACCACTCTAGTTTCTTACCTCCCAAAGAGGAACAAGAATGTGGTCCTCCTGAGCACACTGCACAAAACGCCTGAGATCAGTGATCGTGAGGACAGGAAGCCAGCCATCATCCTGGACTACAACCACAACAAAGGAGGCGTGGACAACCTGGACAATGGAATTGGAACTTACAGCTGCAGGAGGATGACTGCCCGCTGGCCCCTGGTCATCTTCCATAACATCATTGATGTGTCCTCATACAATGCTTTGTGACATGGAACAAGATCAACACTACCTGGATGCCTGATAAGCGGAACAAGAGGAGGGTGTTCCTGGAGTAGCTGGGAAAGGCACTTGTAATCCCACACATTCAAAGAAGGGAGCGCCTCACCCGTACAGCGGCCTCTGCAGGGCTTGTGAAAGCTGTTCAGGGGGCTTGTCACGTTCGTTATAATGAGCGGACCAAGGCGCAGCGTGAGTAGAGTTCCACATTATTTATTTCAGTGAAACTTCAAACAAACAAAGAATAAACGAACGTGCAGTTCGTAGCGCACATAGCACTAAACAAAAACAATATCCCACAATGCAGGTGGGAAAAGGACCACACTAAGTATGATCCCCAATTAGAGGCAACGATCATCAGCTGCCATTGAGCGGGACTGGACGCCATGCCTGGACTGGGCACCGGCGCAAAGGAAGGCTCAGGCCATGGAGCGGGACTGGACGCCATACCTGGACTGGGCACCGGCATAGAGGAAGGCTCCGGCCATGGAGCGAGACTGGACGCTGTGCCTGTACTGGGCACCGGCGCAGAGGAAGGCTCCGGCCATGGAGCGGGACTGGACGCTTTGCCTGGACTGGGCACCGGCGCAGAGGACTCAGGGCTGGTGACACACTCTTCAGGGCAAGTGCGGGGAGCCGGCACAAGACGTACCGGGCTGGGAAGGCGCACTGGAGGCCTGATGAGTGGAGCCGGCACAGGTTTCACCGGACTGATGACACGCTCTTCAGGGCGAGTGGGGGGAGCCGGCACAGGACGTACCGAGCTGAGAAGGTACACTGGAGGTCTGGTGTGTGGAGCCGGCACAGGTTTCACCGGACTGATGACACGGTCTTCAGGGCGAGTGCGGGGAGCCGGCACAGGACGTACCGGGCTGGGGAGGCGCACTGGAGGCCCTTAGTGCGTGGAGCCAGCACAGGTTTTACCGGACTGATGACACGCTCTTCAGGGCGAGTGCGGGAGCCGGCACAGGACGTACCGGCTGTGAAAGCGCACTGGAGGCCTGGTGTGTGGAGCCGGCACAGGTTTCACCGGACTGATGACCGCTCTTCAGGGCAAGTGCGGGGAGCCGGCACAGGACGTACCGAGCTGAGAAGGTACACTGGAGGCCTGGTGTGTGGAGCCGGCACAGGTTTCACCGGACTGATGACACGGTCTTCAGGGCGAGTGCGGGGAGCCGGCACAGGACGTACCGAGCTGAGAAGGTACACTGGAGGCCTGGTGTGTGGAGCCGGCACAGGTTTCACCGGACTGATGACACGGTCTTCAGGGCGAGTGCGGGGAACCGGCACAGGACGTACCGGGCTGGGGAGGCGCACTGGAGGCCTGGTGCGTGGAGCCGGCACAGGTTTTACTGGACTGATGACACGCTCTTCAGGGTGAGTGCGGGTAGCCGGCACAGGACGTACCGGCTGTGAAAGCGCACTGGAGGCCTGGTGCGTGGAGCCGGCACAGGTTTCACCGGACTGATGACACGCTCTTCAGGGCGAGTGCGAGGAGCCGACACAGGACGTACCGGGCTGAGAAGGCGCTCTTCAGGGCGAATGCGCTGCAGAATACACCTAACCAACATCTCTCTCCGATCTCCCTCCTCACACTGCTCCATCGACTCCCCGACGGTCTCTGTCTCTCTCCTCGGCTTGACCGACCGCTCCTTGTTCCCCCCCAAAAAAAATCTTGGGGTTTCTGTGGCCGCGGACCCCGGCGTCGTCACTGTCCTCCTATACTCCTTGGCGACTCCTGCCAAGGAAGGGTCTCGCATCCACCCATTATTTCCTCCCATGTCCAGCTCTCCTTTTCCTCCATGGCACGCTGCTTGGTCCTGTAGTGGTGGGATATTCTGTCACGTTCGTTACAATGAGTGGACCAAAGCGCAGCGTGAGTAGAGTTCCACATATTTATTGAGGTGAATTTTCAAACAACAAAGAAATAAACTAACGTGCAGTTCGTAGCGCACATAGCACTAAACAAAAACAATATACCACAACGCAGGTGGGAAAAGGACCACACTAAGTATGATCCCCAATTAGAGGCAACGATCATCATCATCCAATTGGGAACCATACTCACACCAACATAGAAATTAAAGTCTAGAACACCCCCTAGTCACGCCCTGACCTAAAACACCATAGAGAACCCCGAGGGCTCTCTATGGTCAGGGCGTTACAGGGCTGAATCATGTCCTGATCCACCTAAGGCTGCAGCTGGGTCAGGCAAGAGGAGGCAATGCCAATCTGCCCCCCAAAGAAGGACTGTAAAACAAATACTATGTGCTGCACATGTGAGAAATACATCTGCAAAGTCCATGCACACACACTTGCATACTGTCCTACATGTGCTAATTAGAGTTGATTGATTTATGTTCTTCACGTTTTTGTTTTGTATCTATTATATTATTTTATTCTTATTTATTGTTGTTGTTTATATACCTTGTGGGTAGAGGCAATGGTTAAAAAAATGGGAGAAGACTAGTATTTTGCAGTTGAATTCCTCATTGTACAGTATATAAGAATATATCACTGTTAAGACTGTTATTGTTACCCTTCAATAAAATGCATTCAAAACGACTTTCTGCACATTTCTGCTACTTTCTTAGGCTATACAAGTGCTATCTCTGCTAATGTATGTTTACACCTATGCAGTACCTTTAGCAATAATAATAATAATAATAAACCTCTACTTTAGTAAAGAAAACAATTATGCCAGGTGTGTTGTAATAAAAACGAGTGTCCACTGATTAAATGCAGGAAAACCCAGATATTCACAAAGTTTGTGATGAATGACAGGTAGTTTCTTCATACAAAATAGATTTGGGGTTTAAAATTCAATTAAGCTGCTTTATTTTAGGGGTTTAGTGAAGGCAGGTCATTTTTGACCCTTAGGACAAGGGTTAAGGTGTCTTTACTTTTACTCAAGTACAACAATTTGGTACTTTTTCCACCACTGGTGTTGTGCAATCACCTGTGCTCGCCGTTATACAACTGTCAAGATCCTGTACTTCTCACTCTCCCCCCCACCTCCTCCCTTCTGCTCGATGACGTAGCGCAGTTTCACGGGTCCAAGCAAGCCCCCCCACAATTTATTTTTTCATGGGGCAGAGAGAAACATTTGCAGTATTATAGATAATATTATGCTATTGTACACATTTTGTCACGAGGCTGAGAGATAATGTTTCTGTTTTAGCGCTCAAGGATTCTTGAAAGATGGGATAACCTCAACTTTTTTCAACAAATATTTGTCTTAATATTACAAATGCAACTAACTGGAATCATGTCTACTCAGTCAGAGTAGAGCACTACATTTTACATTAGATTATTCAAATATGTAGTACAAATCTCAGAACTTATTTTTGTTTTGTGTTATAACACAATTAAATGCTCCAGGGCTAATTTATACAAAAATATTAACGCATAATGCAACAATTTCAATGATTTTACTGAGTAACATTACATATAAGGAAATCAGTCAATTTCACATGACTGGGCAGGAGCACAGCCTTGGACGGGCCTGGGAGGGCAAATAAGGAATCTGATGTCTAGCATTTACTTTTACTTTTTTTTAAAAACTTTTACTTAAGTACACTTAAAACCAGATACTTTAAAACTTTTACTCAAGTAGTATTTTACTGGGTGAGTTTCACTTTTACTTGAGTATCCAGGTATCTTTACTTTTACTCAAATATGACAATTTAGTACTTTTTCCATCACTGACAGTTCAGCTTTAAGCTAGTCAGTTTGGAAAACGCCTCACTGAGTGAGTCAGAGAGACCAGTCTGGAAAACAACTGCTCGTAGTTATCGAGTGTCCTCCAGAAATGATGTCCCCATGACAACCCTCAATGACTGTCACTGCAAACAGAGCTGCCTTCTAATGTAGACTTAGTTCACTTCCCATCACAGACAACACAACTACAAAACTCCCCCAAAAAACAGCATCATCTCATTGATAAAAAATCTTAAAAACACGTACCCTACATCATATATTAAATAGGCCTAATGTCTGTGTGTATGCATGTGTGCGACCTGTATCTGTCACACTGCCAAATATTCATTGGATACTTTTTCACATCACATTTATCCTGGGGTAAATAACCAATAACCAGATGCCCCCACACACACCCTCCAGAGGTTGCACTGACCCCCTCCCCCCATGAAATAATTCCAGGCAAGGCAACAAAGTCAGCAAGACACTATCGACTTTCTTTTCTCTTCACTACAACACACACACACACATACACACACACACACACACACACACACCACACACACACACACACACACACACCACACACAAACACACACCACACACACACACACACACACACAACACACACACCACACAACACACACACACACCACACACACACACCACACACACAACACACACACACACACACACAAAACCCTGCAGCTTCATTAGTACATTACATGGCCTGTAATTAGAATGAGGGCCAGCCTCGGCAGCGGGCGCGGTGCAGGGAAGCACAAGTTGCCAAGTAAATTACCTTGTAGCCATTATCAATTTCCAGGCTTACTGGTCTTAAGTAACCCCCCTTCTCCCTGTGGTCCTTCCAGCAATTTCTCTCTGCCTGATAAACATGCTGATTAAAGCGAGCGGCGTGTAAACCTTTGATTACTTTTAAAATGAAATCCATGCCCTGCCTGGGGCCTGACGCTGCTCCGCTCTGCTCAGCCGCCGCGCCGCACAGAGCTCCGACGCAGACGTGTCAGCTAATCAGATAGGAATATAGCGTGTGTGTGTGTGTGCCTCCGGGCAGAACGAAGGACAAGGAGGGAGAGGTGAGGTGCACACAATAAACACACAGGGCAAACATGGATAGATAGGGATAGGAATCGGCTAGTACAGGACAGGCTAGGCTAGTACATGGATAGACTAGGCTAGTACAGGGATAGGCTCGTACAGGGACAGGCTAGGACTAATAACAGGTATAGACTAGGTAGTACAGGGTAGGCTAGAACAAGGAAAAGACTAGTGGAGGACAGGCTAGGCTATACAGGAATAGGCTAGGCTAGTACAGGTATAGACTAGGGTAAGTACAGGGAATAGGCTAGAACAGGGAAAGGCTAGTACAGGACAGGCTAGGCTAGTACAGGATAGACTAGGGTAGTACAGGGACAGGCTAGGTTAGTACAGGGATAGGCTAGGGTAGTACAGGGATAGGCTAGGATATTACAGGATAGGCTAGTACAGGACATTGCTATGGTAGTACAGGGATAGGCTACGTACAGGGACAGCTACTCTCGACAAGGTAGAGGCAGGCTAGGTAATACAGGGACATGCTATGGTAGTACAGGGACAGGTAGCTGTATGCTGGATTCTTTACTGTCTACTGAATGTCATTGCATTGTTGATTGGGCCCAAACACATACAATAAGTACAGAAAGTCCGCTGTAGTCAGTCTTAAATGCAAAATGTACAATACAACTCAGTCTCTGGATGTAGAGTCCTGTGACAATAATTACTCCAGACTGATAACATTTCAGCATTGCACAGAGCCAAGAGGGTGAGGCATTGTCGTATAACTCTACGTAGGCACAGGGCTGTTAACTCTATTCTAATGATATGATGCCTTCTCACTCAAAAATACGTCACTTCCTGAAGAGCCAAAACAAAGCTTGAGGTAAAAAAGAGACGACAGACTGACAGAGAGAGAGAAAGACGAAGAGAGAAAGGGAAATAGATAGATGGAATGAGAGAAAGAGAGAGCGAAAGATGGAGAACGACAAGAAGAGAGAGAAAGTAGAGGACGGGGTGTCTAACTAACTGTCGACAAAGTGATTGGTTCAATGAGCTGTAAACTTGGCAAGGCCAGACTTAGCCTGATTAAATGACACAGCATTACGCCTTCCCTTTCTCCTCTGTCCTTCAGGGACCCAGAGGCAGACATAATGTTAAGAGTGGGGCCTCCGAGACCTGAATCATCTAGTAACAATGAAGTGGGCTTCCTTTTAACCGCATGGCTCTTAACTTCACCACAGATATAATGATTTACACTGACAGACAATAATAGCCGCTTTAGCGATCACTTCAGCTGACATTCAGAGATAAAGAGAACTTTCTCACACACCCTTTAAAAAAAAAAAATCTTTGGGCTAGGGTCCTTTTTCTCAATTTCCGCCTGACTGAGTAAACTGCCTGTTGCTCCAGGCCTGAAGCCAGGAATGCATATAATTGTACCATTGGAAATAAAAACACTTTGAAATTTGTAAAAATGTTAAAAATAATGTGGAGAGTTATAACACAATAGAGTATGTTAGGAGCAAATTCCAAACAAAAAAACCCAAACCAGAATTCGTTTTTTTGAAGAGACCATGCTGTCCATTCTAAAATGGCAGTAACTAAAGGGCATACTAGCTCCAAAGATGCAATTCCCATAGCTTCCACTGGGTGTCAGCAGTCTTATGTTCAAGGTTTCAGGCTTGTAACTTCCAAAACTAATAAGAAATAACAGTTTTAGTGGAAGGACAGTCATTGGAAATTCCTTTCGTGTTTTCGCATGCATGAAGAACAAAGACGCACCTGCTAAAATCGGTTTCCTATTGAATGACTTTCTTTGCCGTAAGAAATATTATAGTTTTGATTACATTTTAGGGTTACGTGAGGAACTTCAATAAGCTTGAAACGTATTTTGCACTTGTTGAAACAAAGTTTAGGAAGTAGATTTTCGGATTCCCTTCTCTGCATGTTTGAAGGATTGGATTTACTTCAAAAATCGATGCGAAACTAAACTGACTTTTTGGGATATTAAAGAAGGATTTTATCTACACAAAACAAACTAACATGTTATATTTGCTGGGACCTTTGATGACAAATCAGAGGAAGATTTTCAAAAATAAGTGAATCATTGTAATCGCTTATTTGTGAATTTAATGAACCTGTCGGTGAAAAAATATTTTTGATGTGGGGCAACCGTCCTCAAACAATCCGCATGTTAATGCTTCTTTGCTTGTAAAAGCTACTGTAAATCGGACAGTGCAGTTAGATCAACAAGAATTTTCAAGCTTTCAACAAATATAAGACACTTGTATGTACCTGAATGTTTAATATCCATAATTGGATATGATTTTTATTTGAACTGCGCACCCTCCAGTTAACATTAGGAAAGTTTGTCCCGCTACGCGGGACGACCTATCTGAATTAATGTACAATCTCTAGGCTTCGAACCTAGACCTCAAACCAATACGTATTACAACTTTTACCTTATGGCTTTGGCACTCACTAGCACATATTTGGGTGAAGTGTTTGTTTTGGTAGCCAATAAATACAGTGGGGCAATAAAAAGTATTTAGTTCAGCCACAATATGTGCAAGTCTCCCACTTAAAAAGATGAAAGAGAGGCCTGTAATTTTCATCATAGGTACCTTCAACCTATGACAGACAAAATTAAGTAAGAAAAATCCAAGAAAATCCATTGTAGGATTTTTAATGAATTATTTGCAAATTAATGGTGGAAATAAGTATTTGGTCAATAAACAAAAGTTTATCATCAATACTTTGTTTATACCTTTGTTGGCAAATGACAGAGGTCACGTTTTCTGTAAGTCTTCACAAGGTTTATCCACCACACTGGTTGACATGGGTATTTATAGGCCATTCCTCCAATGCAGATCTCCTCTGAGCAGTGATGTATTGGGGCTGTTGCTGTTGGCCACAACACGGACTTTCAACTCCTCCAAAGATTTTCTATGGGGTTTGAAGATCTGGGAGACTAGGCTAGGCCACTCCAGGACTTTGAAAAATGCTTCCTTAACAACCGAAGCCCACTCCTTCGTTGCGCGGGCCGGTGTGTTTGGGATCATTGGTCATGCTCAAGGAAGAACGCAGCACGTTTTCATCTATCAATGCCCTGCACTAGTGAGAGAGGAAGGTTTAATCAACTCAAAATCATCACGATCAGTGCCCCATTCTTCTTTCCTTACACGGCATATCGTCGTCCTGGTCCCCTTTGCAGAAAAACAGCCCGCAACGCAATGATGTTTTCACTCCCATGCGTTCACAGTAGGGTATGGTGTTCTTCTTTGGATGCCAACTCATGCATTCTTTGTCTCCACAAACTCACGAACCGAGGTTAGTTTTTAGACCAAAAAAGTTCTATTTGTTTTTCATCTGACCATCATACAATTCTCCAATATTCTTGCTGGATCATCCAAATGCGCCTCTACAAATACTTCTTTAGACGGGCCTAGGACATATACCCTCGGCTTAAGCAGGGGGACACGTCTTGCACTGGCATGGATTTGCCGTCCTGGCCTGGCGTAGGCTGGTGTACTAGATGTTGAAGGCTTTTGGTTACTTGGTCCCAGCTTCTCTGCAGGTCATTCACTAGTCCCCGTGTTTTTTTGGCTCACCGTTCTTGGTGATCATTTGACCCCACGGGTGAGATCTGTGCGTGGGACCCCAATCGAGGAGTATTTATCAGTGGTCTTGTATGTCTTCCATTCCTATAATACTGCCCCACAGTTAATTTCCTTCAAACAGCAAGCGCGTGCTCACCTATTGCCAGATTCATCGCTCTTCCAGCTGGTGTGCAGGTCTACAATTTGTTGTTCCTGGTGTCCTTTGACAGCTTTCTTTTGGTCTTGCCCCATTTTAGTGAGAAGTTTGGGAGTGGTGACTGTTTGAGTTGTGGACAGGTGTCTTTTATACATGATAACGAAGTTCAACAGGTGCATTAATACAAGGTAACTGAGTGGAGGAAGAGGAAGCCCTCCTAAAGATAAAGTTACAGGTCTGTGAGAGCCAGAAATCTTGGCTTGTTTGTAGGTGACCAAAACTATTATTTTCCACCATAATTTGCAAATAAATTCATAAAAAAAGCCTACAATGTGATTTTCTGGATGTTTTTTTTCTCATTTTGTCTCTCATAGTTGAAGTGTACCTATGATGAAAATATAACAGCTCCTCTATCTTTTTAAGTGGGAGAACTTGCACAATTGGTGGCTGACTAAATACTTTTTTGCCCCACTGTATTATTTGTTGAGACTGCCAGGAATGACAGGGGGCTAGTGTTGCTCTGGACAAACTGAACAACTTGGATTCCACAAATTTAGACCATACTTTCTCATCGCTGTGGGAAAGCAGGGCAGGAAGTGGAATAATGGTGAGTCTGGTGTAAATGCATAAATCTACAGAGATGGATATTGCCTGTGTTCAATGTTTCATGACACTATAAAAACACAAACTTAGATTTTATGCTGCTTGAAATATTTATCTAAATGTTTATAGTTATATCCTGAAAAAAGCGTTGAGATGGATATGAACTATATGTTCGATAAAAACTTGAGTGAAATCTGTGTTGAAGGATGTTTGGATTGGACTACCATTGGGACTGTGGTGGAGAAAAATATGATAATGTGGCACTATTAAATCAAAGCAAACTTTTTTGCAGAAACAATAGGCCTATCCTACTATTTGCAAAATCAATGCAATAACTCTATCATGACTAGCAAATTGTATAGCCAATACAATTAATGCACATTTAATTGAATATGATTAATTGAGAATGAGGCCTTTGGGTACTTGCTTATTTGAAAATCTAGCTACAATGACACCATGTTTTTGTGACCTCAGACTGTTACCAGAAGGCTTCTGTTTTTGTCCTAAATGACTGTTGGCACGCTGAAGGACCCAAGGAGCCCCATCAGGGGCAGGCTAAATAAAAGCCTGTTCCTCCTCTAGCCTAGCTGTAGTCCTCAGGAAACTAAAGGGATTAATGAGGATCTATGCTTGGAGCACGGCCCTCTCAGGCCCACAGCCATGTCCATCAGGGTACTTAGCCCCATACGTCATTAACTTCTGTTACTAATTGTCAAATTCATTAAAGGAAATCTCCCCCAAACGTCTCTATGAAAATGGATGGACTGGGCTGAATTATAAAGATGTCAGGGCTCAGAAGATTAAGGCTCCCAGACATGCTCCACAAAAAACGATATGGCCATTAAACTCTATTTCAAGGTAGCTTGTGTGATATACTTCGTAATTATATATACATACATCTTGGTAGGACCATCCGAGGTAATTCAAGTGTATTCAAAGCCATAGTTAGGCTACAGCCGCAATGCAGGAGAGATAAGATGAATAGGAGACAGAGCCTGTCATTATTAGAGCCTGTTCTTATTATAAGAGCCTGTCATATATGAGCTTGTCATTTATAGAGTCTGTCATTATTTAGAGCCGGTAGTCATATAGAGCCTGTCATATAGAGCCTGTCATATTGCTCTACTTCTTCTACTTACATCAAATGCTTGACGAATCAACACTTTTCTCAATTCTTAGCCATATTCATCCAAGTTTTGCATCAATATTGACAGACCAACTTTTATCCAAAATTCTGTCTGTAGTGTCTTGACATGAATAGAGTTTTATGGTGCTGCAAAACCAATTTCCCCTTAGGGATAACCACTACTAAGAATCAATGATTAACATATATTATATATACATTCAAGCAGAAAATGCATGAGAAAAGTGTGGAACTCGATTGAAACTATGTAGCATTACCACTTACAAGAGAATGCTGATTCTGTAAGGGAAGTATTTTACTGAACATCAAACAGGACATATATTTTCATCTTAGATTTTAAATAGGGTACTTTATGTTATCCATCATATTACTCCATCTGGATTAATATTTAATAGACCAAAGTAATTAATAAAAAACAAGGCAATTAGGAAGCTATACAATATTAAAAATTCAATATTCACAGATTCATTAAGGACATCATTCATTAAGTACATCAGAACACTCATTAAATGATTGGGTAAATTGTCAAATGAAGTCTTAATGACATACTCAAAACTCTAGAGAGATGTTTTCATGAATTAATCCAAAGGGCCCGTGTCCTCTGATTCAGACTATTAGCCAATTAACCATAGTAACTATCGTAAAATCATTACCTGATATTCCCCCCCCAAAATGTAACAGTACCTGTTCTAATACTATATAGAAGAAGATATTTATACAGTCTTTTCTCCTGGCTCATGGTGTTTACGTGCCTTCCTGCACGTTAGTGTAACTGCCCCGGCCTCATAGCATGACTAGGCAGGAAGACAGGCCTGAGAAATTCATTAAAGTGCCTTGAATGACAGTTTGCTCAAGGGCACACGGTACCATCACTCGCCCTGGCGTGTCCTTGTTGTCCAACACCTCCCCCACTCCCTCCCTCCCTTCCTACCCCGCCCCTCCGTACCACCCTATACAACCCCCCCCCACCCCACCCCACCCCACAGACGCTGGGCCTGTCTTAATGAAATGGGATTGTTCTCCCGTGCTCCACTACACGGGGGTAACYTGGGGGTCCCTGTTCTGTTGTGACGATGTGTGCTGCGCTGGGGGTCTAGGTGTAAGGCGTGTAGTTCAAGCAATTTGTGCCTGATACAATTTGGGACAACACTCCAAGGGCATGTTGTGGGTAGCCTATGTTCAGACACCTCTGTGGTCATAGACGTGACAGTCACAGGAGCCTTCCAGTGGCATGGGGGAAATTGCTATGCTGTTTATTTGTGTTATCAGCATCATTACCATTCCTTTCCTGCACAACCCCAGTTATTCCAAGGTGACCTAGCTACAGTCCTCTCTGGGTTGTGAAGGAGATGTGGAGCAGCAGGTAAAAGTATAACACAGTGGACTGTAACACCATAGGTTCAGCACTGGGCCAGACGCTATTAAACCAATATGTGCATGGAAGACTAAACTCTTGACCCTGATTTGGGTGTATACCAACACTCTAAAAGTTAAAGAAAGTGGTACAAGTACTAACAACCACAAAATGCGTGGTGGTGAGGATTATCACCACA
Organism: Salvelinus sp. IW2-2015; assembly: GCF_002910315.2. Taxonomy (NCBI): domain Eukaryota; kingdom Metazoa; phylum Chordata; class Actinopteri; order Salmoniformes; family Salmonidae; genus Salvelinus; species Salvelinus sp. IW2-2015. The sequence goes on from NC_036843.1 coordinate 16,001,144, forward strand.
AATGTGGGCAAAATAAACAACAACAACTAAAAAGCTGTCCATTGGGAATGTAGTTATGTTAATGTCTTTGCAAAAAAATACTCATTACTAAAACCTTTTTATTGGTTTCAGACTCAGAGATGTTCCCTTTGGTTATTTGGAGAAGCTGGTTGTTACAAGCAGCAGTTGACAGACAGGCCCTTCCTATGTGGTCTTGGTTGGGCTCCCTCCATGACTCACAATATGTCACTACTCAACAGTAAAGAAAATAACAGATGAAAAAAACTAGATGTTCATAAAGGTGGCGTTGCGTATACTGTCCCAGAGATGATACAGGATGGAGTGAGTCAGTGAGTTTCATAAGAGGGGAACTATGGCCCACAGAGTGGCCTCTATTGCCAGGTGTGGTCTGACCAGAGGGATATTACATCGCCCATTGTCTCGTCAGTGTCACCACAATGAGTGAAGCCTATCACCCTTGGAACGATGACGACTGACACAATCAGACTGTTCTGGGCTGGATTCTGGAGGTAAAGAAGACGCAACACTTCACTTTCAACACTTCCCCACTGAGGTATTTGTAGAAAGGGGAGATTTTTTTAGGGCCATTTCAGTTTGTTTCTGTTGAGTCTTCTAGCCTGCAGTGTACATACAGTACACACACACACACACACACACACACACACACACACACACACACACACACACAGCCAGTGGCGTGCAACTTACTGTGATTCATTAACAGTGACAGAGCTGTTTTCACCGATAGAGCCGGTGCATAAATATGCCACGCTGCACAGCTGGAAAACGTAGAAATTCATCAGGGCTAAAAAGTAGAGAGATTAACATTTCAGAGATTCCTCTTAAATATATATGGTTGGCTTAAACAGAGGCCCAGACGTCAGACAGCCAGGCAGGCAGAGAGTCAGAGAGCCTGAGCCAAACCAAGCACAAAGCCTTGGTTTCAGCAGTAAGCAGGGCCAAGAAGGGTACTTTCCATAGCCACATGTATGGAAAACCAACTAACCGTTGGGAAGCAGTGAAAAGGAAAATGTAGAGGAATTTATCCACCCTTTTTCATGAATGCTTGCAATTCAGGAATAAAACCCTTTTCATTATCATGCTATGGGTAGATCTATATTGTCCTGGTCCTGTTTTCTTATTGAATCAACATGTAGTCAATTAGTCCTATATGGCCCACTTGGTAGAGCATGGCGCTTGCACCGCCAGGGTTGTTGGTTCGATTCCGGGGCCACCCATACGTAAAATCTATGCACACATGCCTAAGTCGCTTTGGATAAAAGTGTCTGCGAAATAGCATATACACTACATGACCAAAAGTATGTGGACACCTGCTCGTTGAACATCTCATTCCAAAATCATGGGCATTAATATGGAATTGGTTCCCCTTTGCTACTATAACAGCCTCCACTCTTCTAGGAAGGCTTTCCACTAGATGTTGGAATATTGCTGCGGAGACTTGCTTCCATTCAGCTACAATAGCATTGGTGAGGTCGGGTACTGATGTTGGGTGATTAGGCCTGGCTCGCAGTCGGTGTTCCAATTCATCCCAAAGATGTACAGAATTGTCTAGAATGTCATTGTATGCTGTAGTGTTAAGATTTGCCTTCACTGGAACTAAGGGGCCTAGCCTGCACCATGAAAAACAGCCCCTTACTGTTACTCCTCCTCCACCAAACTTTACAGTTGGCAGTATGCATTCGAGGAGGTAGCGTGCTCCTGGCATCCGCCAAACCCAGATTAGTCCGTCGGACTGCCAGATGGTGAAGCGTGATTCATCACTCCAGAGAACACGTTTCCACTGCTCCAGAGTCCAATGGTGGTGAGCTTTACACCACTCCAGCTGACGCTTGGTGATGGTGATCTTCGGCTTGTGTAGCGCTACTCGGCCATGGAAACCGAATCTTTCATGAAGATCCCGATGAACAGTTCTTGTGCTGATGTTGCTTCCAGAGGCAGTTTTATTCATTTATTTAACCTTTATTTAACTAGGCAAGTCAGTTAAGAACAAATTCTTATTTACAATTTGGAACTCAGTAGTGAGTGTTGCAGCTGAGAACAGCCGATTCTTACGCGCTACGCTCTTCAGCACTCGGCGGTCCCGTTCTGAGATTGTGTGGCCTACCACTTCACTGCTGAGCCGTTGTTGCTCCTAGACGTTTCCACTTCACAATAACAGCACTTACAGTTGACCAGGGAAGCTCTAGCATGGCAGAAATTTGATGAACTGACTTGTTGGAAAGGTAGCATCCTATGACGGTGCCACGTTGAAAGTCACTGAGCTCTTCAGTAAGGCCATTATATTGCCAATATTTCTCTACGGATATTGTATGGCTCTGTGCTCGATTTTATCCACCTGTCAGCAACGGGTGTGGCTGAAATTGACTAATCCACTAATTTGAAGCAGTGTCCACATACTTTTGTAAATATAATGTATTCTATATTACTATTATATCAATATGGAGCCATTTCAGGTCAAAACACAGGATATGTTGCAACCTGTTCCAAACAGACTGCATCTCCATCTGCAATCAGGACACAATGCCCTGATGAAATGTCTGACGTGACTCTCCTTTCCTCTCCGTAGGGCATAAAACAAACTTTAATCCTTTCTCTGTCACTGAAACATTCTCAGTTGCCTGGGGTGAGGTGGGACTGTCTGAGACAGGGGAAGCTTCCAGTCAGGGCGATTGCAGAATTCATAAGGAATCATCATGCACCACGGCAACCGGTGTCAGTCACTTTTCCCGCTTCACAACAAGTTCTCACGCTCTCCTCTCTGCCCGGCTCCTCTCCAAGATGCAAATGCTTTCCTGCTGAGGTCGTCAATGGGGTAAAAACAGTCAGGATCCAATCAAGCATCTTGACAACATTTGGTTCTCCCTTCACGTTCTGTGCCTCAGATATCGTGGTAGGCTCCCCCCCCCCCCCCCCCTCCCCAGAAAGACGAGGAAAATATGGCTGTAATGCAGGTTTTACACACTCTCCAGACAGTATTTTTCTTCATTGGGTTATGGCTTTAGCAGCAGGAGGCAGGGAGTCTGCCACAAAGATTTCTCTCAGGGAATGCTTTGCAAAACAAAACATTGAAGTCTGCTTAATTGTCGGGGAGATGGTTGGTGGGAGTCGACTGACTGAGCGCTATGCCTCAGCCATCCGGTCGGTCAGACGTGAGGGAAGGGGAAAAGGCAGACACTTTTGGGACTGACTGATGACAGGCAGCTACAAAAAGTTGAATGACTTCTTCACAACGGGGTGCTCTAAGACTGCTCTGGGATTAGAAGCCTCAGAGTGTTTTTGTATATGTGTGAAACGGCTGGAGTTGTTGGATGGTCTCTGTCTTTGTTCCAATTTACTTTTCATTATTAACTTATTAACCCCAGTATGCTTATGTCACATTACTTTTCACATGGGTGACGATCTCTTCTTTTATCACTGTCTTTTAGTTGAAAACTGGAAAAGGGTTAGTCGAAAAAGCTACAGAAAAAGGATCAACTCTCAGACTCCTTGATGATTCAAACGTCTCAGAAACCATGTGTGAGTCACTCACATAATCAACACACAAAGTGTTAAAACACCCCCAAAATATTAGCTGAACCTAGTCCCAAGCAATCTGATGCAAATAACTCTGCTCTATGTCTACAATCAATCTCGTGACCAGGGAAAAAAATTATCTCCATTTGGGACAACGTTCACCTAACCAGCCTGCCCTTGGCAAGCCAAGATAAGGCTATCTGTTTCCATCATCACTAAACAAGATTGAGCAAAGTACATTAAGCTTAATGTACTTTAAGCAGAAAAATACAAACAAGTTACAAAGGCTTCAGGCAAGGCTCTTTATCTAATGTTTGTGTGGGTCTGACTGTTCCTTTTGCTATGTCGGTTGGGTCTGAGGGAAATATGCCTGGTTCTAATAGATCCTGTCCCGCCACTTCCACACAGGGGCGAGAACAATACAGGCGTATCTCAGCGGTAATGCTATCCTTCCTCYTGTGCAAAACAACCCGCTATCTCACCCCACTGTTTGTCACTGTTCCTTCTAACCAACACAAATATGAGCTGGTCAGTCTGAAAAAGTTAACAATGGGCTATCACAGCTAGAAGGCGAGCCAGGCAGTAAGTATCTGAGTTTAAAGAATCTAGGCTATGCTACTAGCCTCATTAGAAGAACATGAGACAAGCTACACACAGCCAGCCTTTACTTGTCCTGAAAATGCATGAAACTAATTAGAATATCTCAACTGACTTCTGAATAACATTATCCATTGTTAATGTTACTACCACACTGCTAATAATACCAGTGAAAAAAAWATATATAGATTCGTCCCACATAACAGGTACAGGACGTTCACATTAGTCTTCTTATTGATCCAATCTCATAAAGCCTCTCTGTGACCTCAGTGGCCATGATTTATGTATTAAGCAGCTTTTTAAAGAAATCTATTGTCTTTTAGCCCCCACGTGCCAAACGTCCAACACGCCTAACACGGCACAGAGTAGGGGTGTGTTTGATTTTCTCCCCTCACAACACACCGCTGTGCTGTGTAGCAACTGATTTCCAACACCTCAACCCCCTGATCAATAACCTAGGTCTCCAGGTTCAACACCAGACTCCTCTGCCTGTTCTATCCTTCTTTCCTCTTCTCTCTTCTAAACCTCACAGCAAGACCCCTCCACTACGGCACCTGCAACAACGCAACGTCAGGCTTCTAAAGGCTTCTTAAAAGGCAATGATGACAACACAATACAGGCCCAGTATGAAGAGAAGAAGAAAGAGCGAGAGATGGGGAAAAGAAAGAATGTTTGGACTTGTGGATGGTCGACTCCCCCTCTCCAATCTCAGAGGGCCCCAGCCCAGTCTGCTGCTGTCGATAATGGAGTGGAGGGTGGGGGGTGAGGCTGGGGATGGCGAGAGACTGTGTCTGTGTGTTCAACACAGGGATTATCTCCCCAAAAATGTGATGTTTTAACACGCACCAAAGGAAGGGAATATTTGAACATCTACAAAGTTCAAAGAACTGGGGGCCTGGCGCTCTCCAGTAATTTTCTGTGACATTGTGAGGAAAAATAGGAAGATTTTGGCTTGATAGAAAGGAAAGAAAAACATGAAGTTCAGGGTGTAGTAGCCCTTGGATAGGCTATTACTCAGTTATCGAAATAACGATGTTTGAAACCACTGTGTTCCTGAAAGGTCTGATTAATTACATGGTAGGAATATGATCTGAATGTAACATTTCCATCCTCCACAGAGCCAGGGCAGGAATGTGACAGAAATGTCAAGCTGCTGCTAATTAGACGTTTCATAATGAAAAGCCTAGATATGAGTATAATCTATTCTTCCCTATCAGCCTAATGAGATAGAACCTTTTGTCTTTGCTGCTCAGTTGAGAGACATTGCATTCTTATTGCTAAAAAAGTCCACAGTTTAAAAAAGAATCCAGTTGCAAGGGGATTGAGGGAAAATAGTATTCTTTCCTGTGAAGACTGTAGAAGGGGAAGTTTGGACATGCCAGGGAATTAGAGATAGGAGTTGATGCTTATAGCATCTTGTGTGGTGGATGAAGATAGAAACATGTTATCATGTAACCTGGGGCCTCTGACCTAACCTTCAAGGAACAGACACTCACTCACTCACTCACTCACTCACTCACTCACTCACTCACTCACTCACTCACTCACTCACTCATCACTCACTCACTCACTCACTCACTCACTCACTCACTCACTCACTCATAAAGAGGGGATGAAGAACTTGAGGGATGCAAGAAGGCTAATATGAACCTTTGCCCAGGCCTGTGGGGTGGGGATGAAGTGGGGACAGGCGTTTCAGCCAGGGGTTACTGACACTGCTGATCTTAATAACCAAGCTAGCCACCCTCCGTAGCATGTACAGTATTGATGTACAGGACAGGAGGAGGTGAGGCCAGGGAAACAGCTCAATGGCCTCAGAAATAAATAGAGAATAATCATAACTTTATCTGAATGTACAAGAATGTTATTAATGTAGATGTTAGTCCTGCTGCATGATCCATCCATTTCTGGAAGAGAATATCACTGAAAAAGGTATAGAAGCATCATGCATGCATTTCACAAGTTATGGATTTGACATGTTTAGTGGTAAACTGAGCAGATGTTTTCCCATCAAAACGATTTCCTCTCAAAACGTTGAATCCCTCATATGGTGAGATATGAGATAGAGAGTGACATGCTGACATTCAATCGGAGGTCTGATTTATGAGACATAATGCTTGGCAGGGCAGGGGATGAGGAGCCATCAGATATGTGGGCATCAGACCACTTTACAATCATCACCCACACACATACACACACACAGACAGAGAGACACTGAGAACGGAGTGAAAGATCCCCTCCGCCTCTGACAAAACAGTTATTTCTCCCCCCCAAAGGCCAGGTTCAAAGATCAGAACCATGACAGGATGGGCCAGGGTATGCTATGGCTGTCGTGTCTATCGGGTTACACATTTCACAGAGAGAAGGCCATTCACAGACGCCCATGAGGGGGGGGGCAAGAGGGCACATTGTCACTCTGCGATTATCACCACTGTTGGGATTGGGGGGGATATCATAATTGGGCATTTTTCTCCCATTGACAATGTTTCCACTGAAAATTATCCCATGTGAGAGACCGAAGGGAGTTGTGAGTTTGGTTTGGTTAGGCAACGCATGGGATTGGTCCATAGGTGGCACTGTTGGCTCATGTTATGAGCAGAGTTGTGGAACTTCAAGGATTTAAAGAGAAGAGGGAGGAAGAAAAACAGATTTACTCAGATTCATCACAGCTTCTAAAAAACAAAATGCTTTCATCTATGTTCAAGTGTCATTTGCCAAATAGATTTTAATAACATCTAATTAATTCAAACTGCTAGGATGAATCTTTCAAAATATCACACTTCCAAAACAGAACACATTTTTTATGCTAAAACTGCTCATTTCCTGTGAGGGTAAATTAACAGCTAATTATCGGACTCCTCTTCGCTGCAACACAAACTCAGCACTAAACCTAAGGTGAATAAAACACACAACTTTAAATAAACTGCATATTCAAAAGAAATGAGCCATAGGAAGCAATTGTATTTTCACAGAAATTTCACAGAACCCTTAACTAGGCTACACGCATGTATCTGACCTCAATGGAATGTTCAAATTAGGGTGCAATAATGAACCAGTGGACCACCCCAATTAGTAAACATAGAAAGATAGCATGGATTGTGAGTTAAACTCCAAACACACTAGGTTAAATTAACAGCTCTTTACATCCAGCCCTTCTGTAGTGACAAAGGAAGTGTATTGTTAATGTCTACAGGTCTATTCCCTCCATGGTTAACTGCTTTCCCTTGGATAGGGCCTTGGATGTCCCAGCACTGGATCTACATGTTTCCTCCCAAGACCTAAAGGGTGAGTACTTCCGCTTCCTGTTTATAACATGTCAGGCCATCCCCATCACCACACAACAACCCCCACATCGGCAACAAGCGAGCCCCTTAAAATGTTTTGCTGCTCTTGTTCCTCTGAGAGTGGTAAAAGAAAAAGGAGTCTTGTTGAATCAAATCCACGTGTGGACAGGCTGATTGCTCTGACGAGGGTAGAGCTTTTATCTTGAAGTGTGTCTGCATGTGCAGAAGTGTGTTCATTCTTAAAAGTCTAAGCCATTGGGGAGCGGCGGTTCAATGCTGACACATGGCATTTTTTAAAGGTCATACCGGGAATCATTTAGCTATTAGCTATTTGCATTTTAGGAACACTTTAGGTATAAAATATATATGTACATTTTTGTGGGGTATCAGATAACCTCCCTATACCACACCACCCCCATCAGATAACCTCCCTATACCACACCACACCCGCCAGATAACCTCCCTATACCACACCACCCCCGGCAGATAACCTCCCTATACCACACCACCCCCATCAGATAACCTCCCTATACCACACCACACCCGTCAGATAACCTCCCTATACCACACCACACCGTCAGATAACGATACAAATGTCAGCAAGGTTTGAGAAATGATTAGGTTTTAGTCAAATATTATATTTGTTTGGGCATCTTGCGTTCAATTTGCAGTCTACAAATTATTTGTAATTCTGATCCAGATACCACACCACACCACCGCCGTCAGATAACCTCCCTATACGACACCGTCAGATAACCTCCCTATACCACACCACACCACACAACCCCGTCAAATAACCTCCCTATACCACACCACACACCCCGCCAGATGACCTTCCTATACCACACAACTGTGAGATAACCTCCCTATAACACACCACTCCGTCAGATAACCTCCCTAAACAAATCTCCACCACRCCTGTCAGATAATCTCCCTATACCACACCACTGTGAGATAACCTACGTATACAACACAACACCACCCCGTCAGATAACCTCGCAATACTACACCACACATCCCGCCAGGTAACCTCTCTATACCACACCACACCACCCCCGTCAGATAACCTCCCTATACAACACCACACCACCCCGTCAGATAACCTCCCTATACCACACCACCCCCATCAGATAACCTCTCTATACCACACCACCACCACCCCGTCAGATAAACTCCCTATACCACACAACTGTGAGATAACCTCCCTATAACACACCACTCCGCCAGATAACCTCCCTAAACAACACCACACCACCCGTGTCAGATAACCTCCCTTAACCACACCACTGTGASATAACCTCCCTATACAACACCACACCACCCCGTCAGATAACCTCTCTATACCACACCACACCACCCCCCAGATAATCTTTCTATAGCACACCACACCACCCTGTCAGATAATCTCTCTATACCACACCACACCACCCGCCAGATAACCTTTCTATAGCACACCACACCACCCTGTCAGATAATCTCCCTATACCACACCATCCCGCCAGATAATCTTTCTATACCACACCGAACCACCCCAGTCAGATAACCTCCATATACCATACCACTCCCGTCAGATAATTCTCCATATACCACACCAGCCATCGGATAACCTCCCTATACCACACCACCCCGTCAGATAACCTCCCTATACCACCACCACCCGTCAGATAACCTCCCTATACCACACCACACAACCCCTGTCAGATAACCTCCCTATACCACACCATCAGATAACCTCCCCATATATAACACCACACAACCCCCGTCAGATAACCTCCCTATACAACACCATCCCGGTCAGAAAACTTCCCTATACCACACCACCACTTCAGATAATCTTCCTATACCACACCACACACACCGCCAGACAACATCCCTATACCACACCACACCACCCCCGTCAGATAACCTGCCTATAACACGCCACCCCTTCAGATAATCTCCCTATACCATACCACACAACCCCTGTCAGATAATCTCCCAATACCACACCACCCCCGTCAGATAACCTCCCTATACCACACCACATCACCCCCATCAGATAACCTCCATATACCATACCACCTCTGTCAGATAACCTCCCTATACCACACCACCCCGTCAGATAACCTCCCTATACC
>NC_036843.1:16011413-16049236 GCF_002910315.2 Salvelinus sp. IW2-2015
GACAGAGGGTGGTATGGTGTGTATAGGAGGTATCTGACGTGTTGTATAGGGAGGTTACTCTGACGGTGTGGTATAGGGAGGTTATCTGACAACGGTGGTGTGGTGTGGTATATGGAGGTTTCTGACGGGTGGTGTGGTATAGGGAGGTTATCTGACGACAGTGGTGTGGTATAGTGAGGTTATCTGACGGGGTGGTGTGGTATAGGGAGGTTATCTGACAGAGGTGGTATGGTATACGGAGGTTATCTGACGGGGGTGATGTGGTGTGGTATAGGGAGGTTATCTGACGGGGTGGTGTGTATAGAGAGGTTATCTGACGGGGGTGGTGTGTGTGGTATAGGGAGATTATCTGACGGTGTTGTATAGGAGGTATCTGACGGTGTGGTATAGGGAGATTATCTGACGACGGTGGTGTGGTATAGTGAGGTTATCTGACGGGGGTGGTGTGGTATAGGGAGGTTATCTGACAGAGGTGGTATGGTATACGGAGGTTATCTGACGGGGTGATGTGGTGTGTGTATAGGGAGGTTATCTGACGGGGGTGGTGTGGTATAGGAGGTATCTAACGTGGGTGGTATGGTGTGGTATAGGGTGTTATCTGACAGGGTGGTCTGGTTTAGGGAGGTTATCTGACGTTGCCGGTATAGCGAGATTATCTGATGGGGTGGTGTGGTATAGGATGGTTACCTGAAGGGGTGGTGTGGTATAGAGAGTTATCTGACAGAGGTGGGATGGTATATGGAGGTTATCTGGCGGGGTGATGTGGTGTGGTGTAGGGAGGTTATCTGACAGGGGTGTGTGGTATAGGGAGGTTACCTAATGTGGGTGGTGTGGTGTGGTATAGGGTGGTTATCTGACAGGGTGGTCTGGTTTATGGAGGTTATCTGACGGGGTTGGTGTGTTATAGAGAGGTTATCTGACGGGGTGATGTGGTGTGGTATAGGGAGGTTATATGACAGGGTGGTGTGGTATAGATATGTTATCTGACGGGGGTTGTGTGGTGTGTATAGGGAGATTATCTGACAGTGTTGTATAGGGAGGTTATCTGACGGTGTGTATAGGGAGGTTATCTGACGACGGTGGTGTGGTGTGGTATAGGGAGGTTATCTGACGGGGTGGTGTGGTATAGGGAGGTTATCTGACAGAGGTGGTATGGTATATGGAGGTTATCTGATGGGGTGATGTGGTGTGGTATAGGGAGGTTATCTGACGGGGGTGGTGTGGTATTGGGAGTTATCTGACAGGGGTGGTGTGGTATGGTATAGGGAGATTATCTGAAGGGTGGCGTGGTATAGGCAGGTTATTGACGGGGTGGTGTGTGGTGTATAGGGATGTTGTCTGGCGGTGTGTGTGGTGTGGTATAGGAAGATTATCTGAAGTGGTGGTGTGGTATAGGAGTTTCTGACGGGATGGTGTTTGTATAGGGAGGTTATCTGACGGGGTTGTGTTGGTGTTATATATGGGAGGTTATCTGATGGTGTGGTATAGGGAGGTTATCTGACGGGGTTGTGTGGTGTGGTATAGGGAGGTTATCTGACGGTGTTGTATAGGAGGTTATTGACGTGTGGTATAGGGGGTTATCTGACAACGGTGGTGTGGTGTGGTATATGGAGGTTATCTGACGGGGTGGTGTGGTATAGGGAGGTTATCTGACAGAGGTGGTATGGTATTTGGAGGTTATCTGACGGGGTGATGTGGTGTGGTATAGGGAGGTTATCTGACGGGGTGGTGTGTATAGAGAGATTTCTGACGGGATGGTGTGGTTGTGTATAGGGAGGTTATCTGACGGTGTTGTATAGGGAGGTTATCTGACGGTGTGGTATAGGGAGTTTCTGACGACGGTGGTGTGGTATAGTGAGGTTATCTGACGGGGTGGTGTGGTATAGGGAGGTTATCTGACAGAGGTGGTATGGTATACGGAGGTTATCTGACGGGGGTATGTGGTGTGTATAGGGAGGTTATCTGACGGTGTGTATAGGGAAATTATCTGACGGTGTGGTATAGGGAGGTTATCTGACGACGCTGGTGTGGTGTGGTATAGGGAGATAATCTGACGGGTGGTGTGGTATAGGGAGGTTATCTGACAGAGGTGGTATGGTATATGGAGGTATCTGACTCGGGTGATGTGGTGTGGTATAGGAGGTTATATGACAGGGGTGGTGTGGTATAGATATGTTATCTGACGGGGGTTGTGTGGTGTGTAGATGGGGTTATCTGACGGTGTGGTATAGGGAGGTTATCTGACGACGGTGGTTTGTGGTTGTGGTATAGGGAGGTTATCTGACGGGTGGTGTGTATAGGGAGGTTATCTTACAGAGGTGGTGTGGTATGGTATAGGGAGATTATCTGAAGGGTGGCGTGGTATTGGAGGTTATCTGACTGGGTGGTGTGGTATGGTATAGGGAGATTATCTGAAGGGTGCGTGGTATAGGCAGGTTATCTGACGGGGGTGTGTGGTGTGGTATAGGATGTTGTCTGGCGGGTGTGTGGTGTGGTATAGGAAGATTATCTGAAGTGGTGTGTGTATAGGGAAAGTTTTCTGACCGGGATGGTGTTGTATAGGGAGGTTATCTGACGGGGTTGTGTGGTGTTATATATGGGGAGGTTATCTGATGGTGTGGTATAGGGAGGTTATCTGACAGGGTTGTGTGTGTGGTATAGGGAGGTATCTGACGGGTGTGGTGGTATAGGGAGGTTATCTGACGGGGTGGTTGTGGTATAGGGAGGTTATCCGATGGCTGGTGTGGTATATGGAGAATTATCTGACGGAGTGGTATGGTATATGGAGGTTATCTGACTGGGGTGGTGTGGTGTGCTATAGAAAGGTTATCTGCGGGTGGTGGTGTGTGGTATAGAGAGATATCTGACAGGGTGGTGTGGTGTGCTATAGAAAGATTATCTGGGGGTGTGTGGTGTGGTATAGAGGTTATCTGACGGGGTGGTGTGTGTTGTATAGGGAGTTATCTCACAGTGGTGTGGTTAAGGGAGGTTATCTGACACGGGTGGTGTGGTTTGTTTAGGGAGTTATCTGGCGGAGTGGTGTGTTATAGGGAGGTTATCTCACAGTTGTGTGGTATAGGGAGTTTATCTGACGGGGTGGTGGTGGTGTGGTATAGAGAGTTATCTGATGGGGTGGTGTGTATAGGGAGTTATCTGACGGGGTGGTGTGGTGTTGTATAGGGAGTTATCTGACGGGGTGGTGTGGTGTGGTATAGAGAGGTTACCTGGCGGGATGTGTGGTGTAGTATTGCGAGGTTATCTGACGGGTGGTGTTGTGTTGTATACGTAGGTTATCTCACAGTGTGTGGTATAGGGAGATTTATCTCGACAGGAGTGGTGGAGATTTGTTTAGGGAGGTTATCTGACGGAGTGGTGTGTTATAGGAGGTTATCTCACAGTTGTGTGGTATAGGAAGGTCATTGGCGGGGTGTGTGGTGTGTATAGGAGTTATTGACGGGTTGTGTGGTGTGGTGTGGTATAGGGAGGTTATCTGACGGTGTCGTATAGGGAGGTTTCTGACGGCGGTGGTGTGGGTGTGGTATAGGGAGGTTATTTGACGGGGTTGTGTGGTGTGGTGTGGTATAGGGAGGTTATCTGACGGTGTCGTATAGGGAGGTTATCTGACGGCGGTGGTGTGGTGTGGTATCTGGATCAGAATTACAAATAATTTGTAGACTGCAAATTGAACGCAAGATGCCCAAACAATATAATATTTGACTAAAACCTAATCATTTCTCAACCTTGCTGACATTTGTATCGTTATCTGACGGGTGGTGTGGTATAGGAGTTATCTGCCGGGGTGGTGTGGTATAGGGAGGTTTCTGACGGGTGTGGTGTGGTATAGGGAGGTTATCTGATGGGGTGGTGTGGTATAGGGAGGTTATTTGCCGGGGGTGGTGTGGTATAGGGAGGTTATCTGGCGGGTGTGGTGTGGTATAGGGAGGTTATCTGATGGGGGTGGTGTGGTATAGGGAGGTTATCTGATACCCCACAAAAATGTAACATATATATTTTATACCTAAAGTGTTCCTAAAATGCAAATAGCTAATAGCTAATGATTCCCGGTATGACCTTTAAAAAATGCCATGTGTCAGCATTGAACCGCCGCTCCCAATGGCTTAGACTTTTAAGAATGAACACACTTCTGCACATGCAGACACACATTCAAGATAAAAGCTCTACCCTCGTCAGAGCAATCAGCCTGTCCACACGTGGATTTGATTCAACAAGACTCCTTTTTCTTTTACCACTCTCAGAGGAACAAGAGCAGCAAAACATTTTAAGGGCTCGCTTGTTGCCGATGTGGGGTTGTTGTGTGGTGATGGGATGGCCTGACATGTTATAAACAGGAAGCGGAAGTACTCACCCTTTAGGTCTTGGGAGGAACATGTAGATCCAGTGCTGGGACATCCAAGGCCTATCCAAGGGAAAGCAGTTAACCATGGAGGAATAGACCTGTAGACATTAACAATACACTTCCTTTGTCACTACAGAAGGGCTGGATGTAAAGAGCTTTTATTTACCTAGTGTGTTGGAGTTTAACTCACAATCCATGCTATCTTCTATGTTTATAATTGGGGTGGTCCACTGGTTCATTATTGCACCCTAATTTGAACATTCCATTGAGGTCAGATACATGCGTGTAGCCTAGTTAAGGGTTCTGTGAAATTTCTGTGAAAATACAATTGCTTCTATGGCTCATTTCTTTTGAATATGCAGTTTATTTAAAGTTGTGTGTTTTATTCACCTTAGGTTTAGTGCTGACTTTGATTTGTGTCGTAGTGAAGAGGAGTAAAAAATCTAACATCTTCGAAATTAGCTGTTAAATCACCCTCACAGTAAAAGCGTAGTTATAGCAAAAAAAATGTGTTCTATTTGGGAAGTGTGATAGTTTGGATTAATTAGATGTTGTAAAAATCTATTTCGCAAATGACAATTGAACATAGATTAAATAAAAAACTTTTGAAGCTGTACTGAATCTGAGTGGATCTTTTTTCTTCCTCTATACATTTTTGAAGTTTGACAACTCTGCTCATAAGGTGAGCCAACACTGCCACCTATGGACCAATCTCAGGCATTGCCTGACCAAACCAAACTCACAAGTCCCTTTGGTCTCCCACAGAATGTAGGCCATTCAGAATCAAAAGGTGGGTAATTGTCAGTGGAACCATTGCCAATGGGGAACAAATGCCCATTTATTATCCCCCTTCCGCAGTCCCAACAGTGGTGATCACCGCAGAGTGACAATGTGCCCTCTTGCCCCCCCCTCATGGGCGTCTGTGAATGGCTTCTCTCTGTGAAATGTGTACCCGATAGACACGACAGCCATAGCATACCCTGGCCCATCCTGTCATGGTTCTGATCTTTGAACCTGGCCTTTGGGGGGAGAAATAACTGTTTTGTCAGAGGCGAGGGATCTTTCACTCCGTTCTCAGTGTCTCTCTGTCGTGTGTGTGTATGTGTGTGGTGATGATTGTAAAGTGGTCTGATGCCACATATCTGATGGCTCCTCATCCCTGCCCTGCCAAGCATTATGTCTCATAAATCAGACCTCCGATTGAATGTCAGCATGTCACTCTCTATCTCATATCTCACCATATGAGGGATTCAACGTTTGAGAGGAAATCGTTTTTGATGGGAAAACATCTGCTCAGTTTACCACTACATGTCAAATCCATAACTTGTGAAATGCATGCATGATGCTTCTATACCTTTTTCAGTGATATTCTCTTCCAGAAATGGATGGATCATGCAGCAGAGTAACATCTACATTAATAACATTCTTGTACATTCAGATAAAGTTATATTATTCTCTATTTATTTCTGAGGCCTTGAGCAGATAACCTCCCTATACCACACCACCCCGTCAGATAACCTCCTTATACCACCCCATACCACCTCTGTCAGATAACCTCCCTATACCACACCACCCCATCAGATAACCTCCCTATACCACACCATCAGATAACCTCCCCATATATAACACCACACCACCCCCGTAAGATAACCTCCCTATACACCACAATCCCGTCAGAAAACTTCCCTATACCACACCACCCCTTCAGATAATCTTCCTATACCACACCACACACCCCACCAGACAACATCCCTATACCACACCACACCACCCCCATCAGATAACCTGCCTATACCACGCCACCCACGTCTGATAATCTCCCTATACCATACCACACCACCCCAGTCAGAAAACCTCCCAATACCACACCACCCCCGACAGATAACCTCCCTATACCACACCACATCACCGTCGTCAGATAATCTCCCTATACCACACCGTCAGATAACTTCCCTATACAGCAGCGTCAGATAACCTCCCTATACCACACCACACCACCCCCGTCAGATAACCTCTCCATAACACACCAACCCCTTCAGATAACCATCCTATACCACACCACGCCATCAGATAACCTCCCTATACCGCAACGTCAGATAACCTCCATAAACCAGACCACCCTGTCAGACAACCTCTCTATAACACACCAACCCCTTCAGATAACCATCCTATACCACACCACACCGTCAGATAACCTCCCTATACAACACTGTCAGATAACCTCCCTATACCACACCATTCCACCTCTGTCAGATAACCTCCCTATACCACACCACCCTGTCAGATAATCTCCCTATACCACACCGACAGATAACTTCCCTATACAACACCGTCAGATACCCTCCCTATACCACACCACACCACCCCCATCAGATAACCTCTCTATACCACACCACCCCCTTCAGGTAACCATCCTATACCACACCACACCACCCCATCAGATAATCTCCAAATACCATACCACCTCTGTCAGATAACCTCCCTATACCACACCACATCACCCCCGTCAGATAACCTCCAAATACCATACCACCTCTGTCAGATAACCTCCCTATACCACACCACCCCGTCAGATAACCTCCATATACCACACCACACCACCGTTGTCAGATAACCTCCCTATACCACACCGTCAGATAATCTCCCTATACAACACCGTCAGATAACCTCCCTATACCACACCACACAACCCCCGTCAGATAACCTCCCTATACCACACCATCAGATAACCTCCCCATATATAATACCACACAACCCCCGTCAGATAACCTCCCTATACAACACCATCCCGGTCAGAAAACTTCCCTATACCACACCACCACTTCAGATAATCTTCCTATACCACACCACACACKCCGCCAGACAACATCCCTATACCACACCACACCACCCCCGTCAGATAACCTGCCTATAACACGCCACCCCTTCAGATAATCTCCCTATACCATACCACACAACCCCTGTCAGATAATCTCCCAATACCACACCACCCCCGTCAGATAACCTCCCTATACCACACCACATCACCCCCATCAGATAACCTCCATATACCATACCACCTCTGTCAGATAACCTCCCTATACCACACCACCCCGTCAGATAACCTCCCTATACCACACCACACCACCGTCGTCAGATAACCTCCCTATACCACACCGTCAGATAACCTCCCTATACAACACCACACAACTCCGTCAGAATAATGCTCCCTATACCAGCACCACACCACCGGTCTCAGATAACCTCCCTATACCACACCGTCAGATAACCTCCCTATACCACACCACATCACCCCCGTCAGATACCTCATATACCATACCACCTCTGTCAGATAACTCCTATACCACCACCCCGTCAACAGATAACCTCCCTAATACCCACACCAACCACCGTCGTCAATAACCTCCCTATACCACACCGTCAGTTAACCTCCCTATAAAACACGTCAGATAACCTCCCTATACCATACACACCACCCCCGTCAGATAACCTCTCTATAACACCAACCCCTTACGATAACCACTCTATACCACACACACACATCAGATAACCTCGCATAATACCAGCAACCTCAGATAACCTCCCTAACCAGACCACCCGTCAGATAACCCTATACCACACCATACCACCACGTTAAGATAACCTCCCTTACACACCACCCAGTCAGATAACTCCTACCACCCACATCACCCCGGTCAGATAACCTCGTAACCATACCACTCTGTCAGATAACTCCCTATACCACACCACCCGTCAGATAACCTCACTATACCACCACACCGTTGTCAGATAACCTCCCTATACACACACGTTCAGATAATCTCCTATACAACATCGTCAGATAACCTCCCTAAAACCAGACCACCCTGTCAGATAACCCCTAACACACCATACCACCCCACGTTAGATAACCTCCCTATACCACACCCCCGTCAGATAACCTCCCTATACACCCACATCACCCCGTCAAATAACCTCCATATCCATACACTCTGTCAGATAACCTCCCTATATCACACCACCACCAACCCGTCAGATAACCTCCCTATACCACCACAACCACCACCGTCAGATAACGTCCCTATACCACACCACACCCCGCCAGATAACCTTCCTATACCACACCACCCGTCAGATAACCTCCTATACCACACCACACACCCTGCCAGGATAAACTTCCTATACCACACCACACCACCCTCGTCAGATAACCTCCCTATATCAAACAACCGGTCAGATAACCTCCCATTACCACACCACACCACTGTGAAAAACCTCCCTATACCACACCACCGCATCAGAAAATCTCCCTAAACAACACCCACCACCACTTCAGATAACCACACTATACAACACCAACACCACTCCTGTCAGATAATCTCCCTATGCCACACCACACACCCCGTCAGATAACCTCCCTATACCGCACCGTCAGATAACCTCCTATAACAAACACCGCCTGATAACTCCCTATACCAAACCACACCACCCGTCAGTTAACCTCCCTATACAACACCATCCCCGTCAGATACACTCCCTATAACCGCACCGTCAGATAACCTCCCTATACAACACCGCCTGATAACCTCCCTAACCAACCACCACCCGTCAGATAACCTCCCTATACAACACCACCCCCGTCAGATAACCTCCTATACCACACCACCCCTGTCAGATAACCTCCTATACCACAACACCCTGTCAGATAACGATACAAATGTAAGCAAGGTTTGAGAAATTATCATGTTTAGTCAAATATTATATTTGGCCAGTCCTTTTGGCTGTGCCGGGTAGAAGATTATAACAGAACATGGCCAAGCGACGTTCTCCAGTCTGGAGCCTCCAGCGAAGGTCTCCCGTCCGGAGGCCTCCAGCGAGGAGCGTTCAGTCCGGAGCTCAGCGCGCCGTTTCTCAGTCCGGAGCTCCCGCGTCGTTCTCCAGTTCCGGAGCCTCCAGCGACGTTCTCCAGTCCGGAGCCTCCAGCGACGTTCTCCAGTCCGGAGCCTCCAGCGACGGCCTCCAGTCCGGAGCCTCCAGCGACATTCTCCAGTCCGGAGCCTCCAGCGACGTTCTCCAGTCCGGAGCCTCCAGCGACATTCCCCAGTCCGGGGCCCGCAACGAGGGTGCCCAGTCCGGGGCCCGCTACGAGGTTCCCAGTCCGGGGCCCGCAACGAGGGTCCCCAGTCCGGGGTCGACGACGAGGGTCCCCGCACCGGAGGTGCCACCAAAGTGGGATGAGCCAGTGGTGGAGCGGGGTCTGCGTCCCGCACCTCAGCCGCCACCGCGGATAGTTGCRCACACAAAACCCTCCCCTATAGGTTTAGGTTTTGCGGTCGGAGTCCGCAACTTTGAGGGGGGGATACTGTCACGCTCTGACCTTTGAGATCCTTTTTATGTATATATTTTGGTTTGGTCAGGGCGTGAGTTGGGGTGGGTATTCTATGTTCTATGTTTTCTATTTCTTTGTGTTTGGCAGGGTGTGGTTCTCAATCAGAGCCAGCTGTCTATCGTTGTCTCTGATTGAGAACCATACTTAGGTAGCCCTTTTTTCCACCTGTCTTGGTGGGAAGTTGACTTTGTTTAGGGCACATAGCCTTTAGCTTCACGGTTTGTTTTTGTAGTGTTTATTGTTTTGTTCGGCGTCATTTTTATTAATAAGAAAATTAAGAAAATGTACGCCACTACGCTGCACCTTTGTCCTCTTCCTTTAACTTCTTTGCGCTACAGATCCCTTTTACGGGATCATTTCCCTAAACAACCGCTGAATTGCAGGGCGCGAATATTACAAAAAATATTTAGAATCATGCAATCACAAGTGAAATATACCAACACACAGCTTAGCTTGTTGTTAATCCACCTATCGTGTCAGATTTTGAAACTATGCTTTACAGAGAAAGAAATCCAAGCTTTTGTGAGTGTATCAATCAATGCTAGAACAGCTAGCCCCAAATTAGCATGGTCACGAAAGTCAGAAAAGCAATCAAATTAATCGCTTACCTTTGATAATCTTCGGATGTTTGCACTCACGAGACTCCCAGTTACACAATAAATGTTCTTTTTGTTCGATAAATATTACTTTTATAACAAAAAAACGCCATTTGGGTTGCGCGTTATGTTCAGAAAACTACAGCCTCGTTCCGTTCGCGAAAATTTCCAAAAGTATCCGTATGGTCGTAGAAACATGTCAATGTTTTTTGTACTCAATCCTCAGGTTGTTTTTAACAAACATAATAGCTAATATTTCAACTGGACCGTAACCTACTCAAATAAGAGAGAAAAAGAAAATGGAGCGCTACCCTCTCGCGCGCAGGAACTAATCTGAGGACACCTGACTACTTTTGAAAATCTCACTAATTTTCAAAATAAAAGCCGAAAACTATGTCTAAAGCCTGGTCACAGCCTGATGAAGCCATTGGAAAAGGAAACTGGTTGATACCCCTTTAATAGAAGAAGAACGGGCCAGAACAATGATAAAAAAATAAAAAAACACTTCCGGGTTGATTTCTCAGGTTTTCGCTGCTGCAGAATCAGTTTTGTTATACCTCACAGACAATATTTTTGACAGTTTTGGAAACTTTGGAGTGTTTTCTATCCTAATCTGTAAATTATATGCATATTCTACGATCTGGACGTGAGAAATATGTCAGTTTACCTTTGGGAACGTTATTTAAAAAAAAATAATAATAATAATCTGACCCTAGCGTCAAGAGGTAACTTCTCACGAGTCACCATCCCGGATCCGGGAGCAATCCTCATCAGTAAAAAAAAGCTGACTAGCATAGCCTAGCATAGCGCCACAAGTAAATACTAGCACCTATACAATATCATTGAATCACAAGTCCAAGACACCAAATGAATAGATACACATCTGTGAATCCAGCCATCCATTTCGATTTTTAACATGTTTTACAGCGAAAACACAATATGTAATTTCTATTAGCTAACCACAATAGCAAAAGACTCAACTGCATATTTCACCATTCTTTTACGCATAGGTAGCTATCACAAATTCGACCAAATAAACGATATAATTAGTCACTAACCAAGAAACAACTTCATCAAGTGACATTCTTATAACATGTTTATGACAATAAATCTAATGTTTTGTTCAAAAAATTGCATATTTCAGTATAAATCATAGTTTTACATTGCAGCTACAATCACAAATATCACCAAAGCAGCTAGAATAACTACAAGAGCAACGTGAATACCTAAATACTAACCTAATCATAAACATTTATGAATAATACATGGTGTACGCAAATGAAAGACAAACATCTTGTGAATCCAGCCAATATTCAGATTTTTTTAAGTGTTTTACAGCGAAAACACAATATAGCATTATTAGCTTACTACAATAGCCAACCACACAACCGCATTCATATCACCGCAAAGTAGCGATCGCAAAAAAACAGCAAAAGATATTAAATTATTCACTAACCTTGACAAACTTCATCAGATGACAGTCCTATAACATCATGTTACACAATACATATATGTTTTGTTCGAAAATGTGCATATTTGCGGTACAAATCGTGTTTCAATGTGAATACGTATCAAAATGCACAAAATTGTCCGGAGAAATCTTGACAGTCACCTAATCTAATCAAATAACTCATCATAAACTTTACTAAAAATACATGTTGTACAGCAAATGAAAGATACACTAGTTCTTAATGCAACCGCTGTGTTAGATTTTTAAAAATAACTTTAGTAGACATACAGCTTACGTTATAGCGAGACAGCGCCCAAAATAAGGGCGGAAAATATGACTAAACATTTTCAACAGAAATACGAAATAAATCATAAATGGTTCCTACTTTTGCTGAGCTTCCATCAGAATCTTGTACAAGGAGTCCTTTGTCCAGAATAATCGTTGTTTGGTTTTAGAATGTCCTCTTCTCCTGTCGAATTAGCAAACATAGCTAGTCATGTGGCGCAAACGTGCCAACTTCACATGACGCAAAGAAAAGTCGAATAAACGTTCAATAAACTAAATATAGACTCGGTTTAAGAAAACTACTTTATGATGTTTTTATCACATATATCAAATAAAATCAGAGCCGGAGATATCTAACGTCTATACCGAAAGCTTTTCAGAACGCAATCTGGGGTTCCTTCTCGCGCCTTCCAAGACAATGAAAATTCCAGACACGTCATTCCAAAAGCTCTTGTTCGGCCTCAGATCAAGCTAGACACCCCATTCCACCTCTCACTGCCTGTTGACATCTAGTGGAAGGCGTATGCAGTGCATATAGATCCATAGATTTCAGGCAAATTAATAGGAAGGCCCTGGAACAGAGCCTCGATTTCAGATTTTTCACTTCCTGACAGGAAGTTTGCTGCAAAATGAGTTCTGTTTTACTCACAGATATAATTCAAACGGTTTTAGAAACTACAGAGTGTTTTCTATCCAATAGTAATAATAATATGAATATTGTACGAGCAAGAATTGAGTGTGAGGCAGTTTAATTTGGGCACGATTTTTTACAAAGTGAAAATAGCGCTCCCTATTGACAAAAGGTTTTAATACACCATGACCCATCCGAGAAGGTAGAAGGTGGTAACTTGACCCATAGTGTAAAGGTTCATGACTCTGTATTAACAAAGTACAAAAGGACACTTCATCTGGGTGAACAGGAAGTGATTGTAGGGCTAGGGAACTCAGTTGAGTTCTATGTAGACCAAATGGTGTCTCTGACCCCTTGGCAGTCTAGGACTATGAGCCATTATGGAAGATATCTGTGCAGGTCCCCGTGTAGTTCATGGAAACAGGTCATAGCTCACACCGAGAGAGAGAGGGCAATATAAATCCACATACCCGGTATGGAAGAAGATGGAGTATATTGAAGGTGAGGGTTTTTGACTGTAATCCGGAGCGAGGGAAGTATTGCATAAAGGTACGAATTACCATTAATAACGTAAAAAAAGATGATCTCGGGTTATGGTATGTGGGTTTTGATCAGGTTTCGGTTGACACCATAGTACCATTCCGGGTAGAAGAGGTTAGGGCCGGTGATAGTTCTACAGCCAGCCAGAATACATGCAGACCTAGATACTGACCGTGGAGTTGTCCAGAGCCAAGGACCGGTGCGGATAGTCCAGACGAATTATCTGAAGGAAGTGATTGAGGTGGAAACTGGTTATGGGGATTCCAACCTGTGGTTGGAATGGATTCAGTTTACAGCCAGATCAGTAGCTAAAGAAGAATGTTATGCCTGCTCCACAGCCAAACCTCAGTTGACAACCATCCCCTTTCCACTTGAGGGAATTGATTCACCCAGGAGAATGGCTTGTATGGTAAAGCTGTTCATGAAGGCAGGGAAGCCAGACAATGACAGTTGCATTGATCTGCTTTATCTGTATCCCCATGTGCCCATTACATCCAGACTTCCCCCTTTCACAGTTACATGAGGAAATTATTATTGTATGGCTTGATACAGCACACACGGAAGAGACGTAGGGGAAGTAAGAACATGCAATAGGACAGAGAATATTACAACCGACAAGACAATGAGGGACCTGACTGGGTGGTTGATTTTCCCGAGGACTTTAGTAAGATAAAAAGACCTAGAGCGGATGTCTGGTGGTTGTGTGGAGGTATGAAGCTGTGGCCTAACCTGCCTACAAATTGGACCGGTATTTGTGCACTAATGCAGTTAGGCATGCCCTTCACCCTTATCCAACACAAAGACCTAGTGCCAGGTAGGAGAGAAAGAAGGAGTGCTCCGTCAGGATCTTTTGACAATAGAGTTCCATTGATAGCATTGGGTTTCCAAGGGGGGTGCCTGATGAGTTCAAAGCTAGGAATCAGATATGGYCTGGATTGGAATCAAGCATCTTCTGGTGGTCAACTCTCAATAAAAATGTAGATTGGATAAATGATATCTACTATAACCAACAGCGTTTCATCAACTATACTAGAGAGGCGATAAAAGGGTTAGCAGAACAAACAGCTGCAATTAGTTTGATGGTATGGCAGAATAGAATAGCATTGGATACTGTATGTTACTGGCTGAAAAGGGTGGGGTGTGTGTGATATTCGGATCTGAATGTTGTACTTTCATCCCCGATAACACAGCTCCAGACGGATCAGTGACCAAGGCCCTGGCTGGTTTAACCACATTAGCTCACAAATTATCAGAGAACTCTGGGGTGGATAATTCTCTTACAAATTGGTTTGACAGTATGTTTGGGAAATGGAAAAATGTCATCATCACTGTGTTGTGGGCAACTTTCACCTGTATAAGAGTGTTGGTTCTGTGTGGATGTTGTTTGATTCCGTGTATGAGAGGTTTGATCACCAGGACTCTGGAGAGGTCAATGAAGCAACAGATGGTGAGGTACGGACCGATTCCGAGCTCCGGCCAGTGGGATGACGAATACAGGCCTCCAGGCCTAGGAGATGGCTCCGTTTCTTTTAACCACGAGGAGCCAATGTTGGATGAGACTGTTTTTAATGTTTAGACTGTTTTATTATGAAGATTGTAATAAAAATCCTAACAGGAAGCGTTATGATTGGATATAGGCCTATAACAGTCATTGATGAATATCGAATGTACATACATGTATTGGTTTGGATTATCCTTGTATACAATTGATGTATCAGGGTGTATTATTTAGTCATTAAGGGTGGATTGTTGATGGAATTTATATTTAAAAGAATGATTAGAATCATCAATGAAATACATTAGAATGATCAAATTATTATTAATGATGTGTGTAGTCTTAGTCAGTAAAATTATAATAAAGGATGTGTGTAGTTTTAAGTCAGAATTAGGGTAAAACAATATATCTGTACAATATGTCTCTATAGTATCTTAAACACAGACTGTCTGAGCAAGATTCGGTGCCGAACTTGGCTAGGGGCCAATGAGAGATTTGAGGGAGGACAGGGAGTGCTTCTCACGGTCCCTAATCTTTGTCGGCTGGGTATTGATACAGTATGTGCGTAGGATACCTACTGTTTGTGTGCAAATGTATGTGCATATGAATTCTGTTTGTGTGCAAAAGTATGTGTGTAAGGAGCTAGTATAAAATGAATGGTTTTGTACAACGAACGAGCGCTCTCGTAAATAAACTTTCTGACTATCGTAGCTGGGCCTCCGTCTGTTTCATTCAACCAGTATCTGGCAGATTCTGGGTTGCAGACTGAGTAGTTTAATTGAATTGGGTTATGAACACTGAGAACATAATTCTCGTGACAATTGTGCACCTTCCCATTTACACCAGAGATGTGTATATAAGGACAAGATGACCATGTCTACGCCCTAACAATATCAGGATAAGGTAAGACCCAGATGTAGACCGTGTCGAAGTAACAATGTTAATTACAGCAGCAGAGGCAAAGGTACAGGACGGCAGGCAGGCTCAGGGTCAGGCAGAGTGGTCAGGCGGGCGGGTTCATGGTCAGGATAGGCAAGGGTCAAAAACCAGGAGGGTGAGAAAAAGAGAGGCTGGGAAAAGACAGGAGCTGACAGGAAAAACGCTGGTAGCTTGACAAACAAGACGAACTGGCAACAGACTAACAGAAAACACAGGTATAAGTGCACAGGGAATAATGGGGAAGATGGGCGACACCTGGAGGGGTGTGGAGACAAGCACAAAGGCAGGTGAAAACAGATCAGGGCATGACAAACAATGGGAGTAGTTGTCCCAAAGGCAGGAGGCAGGTGACTAACTTAGGTCCAAAATAAGCCCATAGAAACGCATTGGTCTTATTTTGGACATATTTTGAATGCCAGATCACTGATTATTGCTAAAAAAAAGCAGATTTTGATAAAATAATTTTATTATTTGTGGGTTTTATGGTTGTGGACGGCTTATATTACAATTTTACAAGCCCTGAATTAATTTGATTATTGCTGACTGTTTGAAATGCAGTGTATTTTACCTTTAATTGTAAACAGAGCTTTTTGTTTACAATTAAAGCATTCTGTCACGTTCTGACCTTTKTTTTCCTTTGTTTTTGTCTTTAGTTAGTATGGTCAGGGCGTGAGTTGGGGTGGGCAGTCTATGTTATGTGTTTCTATGTTTAGGTTTGTCAATTGGCCTGATATGGTTCTCAATCAGAGGCAGGTGTTTTGCATTGTCTCTGATTGGGAACCATATTAAGGTAGCCTGTTTTCACTGTTGGTTTGTGGGTGATTGTTCCTGTTCGTGTGTTCCTGGTTTTTCTGTGACCACTAGTTCGGGACTGTAGCTTCGTTGGTTTTTCGTCTGTTTATTGTTTTTGTTCATATTAGCGCTTTGGTCCTCCTCTCCTTCTACCGACYAAAGCCATTACACATTCAAAATGCAATTAAAGCATTACAATTAAAGCATTKATTTTGAATTAAAGCATTCAAAATGTTATCAACCTTTATTTCTGTAATGATGAATTTCCCCCACACTTAAAGGGGCAATCTGCAGTTGCTACACAAAGAACAGGGAGGAGAACATTGCAGACATTGAATATCATGGAGCATGGTGAAAAAACGTGTTGCGTCGTTTGCGTTTGTTCACGAAGGAGAGGTTAGCGCCGCATGGCCAGTGTGCTTGCTAATTCAAGAGGGAAAGAGGACGTTCTGAATCCAAACAACGACGGTTCTGGACAAAGGACCCCTTGTACAACATTCTGATGGAAGATCAGCAAAAGTAGGAACCATTTTGTGATGCTATTTTATATATCTGTCGAACTGTGTACTAGTAGCTTTGCGCTCAGGTTTTGGTTATTCCCTTACCATAACTAAGTCTTATGTCGTAATGAAGATATTTTTAGAATTCTAACACTGCGATTGCATTAAGAACTAATGGATTAATGCGTTTCCTATTACAACATGTATTTTTTTGTAATGTTTAATGAATGCTATTTGGTCAGAATAGTGAGAGTCTAATAGAAATATCCCGCACATTCTGGGAAAATATGCTACGTTAGCACATTGTATAACCACGGATTTCAGCTTCTAAATATGCACATTTTCGAACAAACATAAGTGTATGTATACCACCTGATGTATAGGACTGTCATCTGAGAAGTTTATGAAGTTTAGTGAAATTTAATAT
Source organism: Salvelinus sp. IW2-2015 (assembly GCF_002910315.2). Classification (NCBI taxonomy): domain Eukaryota; kingdom Metazoa; phylum Chordata; class Actinopteri; order Salmoniformes; family Salmonidae; genus Salvelinus; species Salvelinus sp. IW2-2015. The sequence continues at coordinate 16,028,815 of NC_036843.1, forward strand.
CTTTGTGCTGGTTTATTCGCTAAACGCTAACGTGCCTATTGCTATCTGCTAACGTGCCTTGATGATGAATGCGGTAGTGTGGTAGGCTATGTAGTAAGCTAATATAATGCTATATGTGTTTTCGCTGTAAAACACTTTAAAAAATCGAATATTGGCTGTATTCACAAGATCTTTGTCTTTCATTTGCTATACACATGTAATTTTTCAGAAATGTTTTATGATGAGTATTTCGGTATGTCCACGTGGGTGTCTGTAATTATTCTGGCTGCTTTCGGTGCAATTTTCTGATTGTAGCCGCAATTGTAAACTATGATTTATACTCGAAATATGCAAATTTTTCGAACAAAACATAGATTTATTGTATAACATGTTATAAGACTGTGCATCTGATGAAGTTGTTTTCTTTGTTTTCTTTGGTTTGTTCTAGGTTAGTTTGGTTGATTTTGTGCATGCTACCTGTGCTGTGAAAAATGTCTGTGCTTTTTTCTATTTGTTGGTGAGCTAACATAAATATATATTGTGTTTTCCCTGTAAAACATTTAAAAAATCGGACATGTTGGCTGGATTCACAAGATGTGGAACTTTCATTAGCTGTATTGGACTTGTTAATGTGTGAAAGTTAAATATTTCTAAAAAATATTTTTGGAATTTCGCGCTCTGCCTTTTCAGTGGAATGTGGGAGGAGTTCCGCTAGCGGAACGCCGGGGCTAGAAAGGTTAAGAACAAATTCTTACCTGGACGACGCTGGGCCAATTGTGCGCCGTCCTATGGAACTTCCAATCGCGGCCAGATGTGATACAGCCTGGATACAAACCAAGGACTGTAGTGACGCCTCTTGCACTGAGATGCAGTGCCTTAGACCGCTTCGCCACTCAATACACCCAGTCACTAAACAACTCAGATGCCAAAGAGGAAGGAAACTGCTCAGTGATTTCACCATGAGGCCAATGGTGACTTAAACAGTTTCAGAGTTTAATAGTTGTGATTGGAGAAAACTGAGGATGGATCAACAACATTGTAGTTACTTCACAATACTAAACTAATTGACAAAGTGAAAAGAAGGAAGCCTGTACAGAATAAAAATATTTCAAAACATGGATCCTGTTTGCAATAAGGCACTAAAAGTAATACTGAATAAACAGTGGCAGGGCAATTAACTCTTTGTCCTGAATACAAAGTGTTATGTTTGGGTGAAATCCAAAACAACACATTACTTAGTACCACTCTCCATATTTTCAAGCATAGTGGTGGCTGCATTATGTTATGGGTATGATTGTAATCGTTAAGGAATAAACGGAATGGAGCTAAGCACAAGCAAAATCCTAGAGGAAAACCTGGTTCAGTCTGCTTTCCACCAGACACTGTGAGATGAATTCACCTTTCAGCAGGACAATAACCTAAAGCACAAGCCCTAATCTACACTGGAGTTGTTTACCAAAAAGACAGTAAATGTTCCTGAGTGGCAGAGTAACAGTTTTGATTTAAATCTACTTGAAAATATTCTGTATGGCAAGACCTTAAAATGGTCTAGCAATGATCAACAACCAATTTGACAGAGCTTGAAGAATTTTGAAAAGAATAATGGGCAAATGTTGCACAATCCAGGTGTGGAAAGCTCTTAGAAGCCTTACCCAGAAAAACTCACAGCTGTAATCGCTGCCAAAAGGTGCTTCTACAAAGTATTGACTCAGTGGTGTAAATGAGATATTGTCACGGATCCCCCCGGTACTGCTGCTCATTCTGTTCACCAGTTCCGGAGGTCGACGTCACTGGCCTTCTAAGCTGCACTGAACTGTGTCATTACGCACACCTGAATCCAATTCCTCACTGATTGTGTTTGTACAAATATGCCCTTTGTTTCCCCATTGGGCTGTCGATTATTGTTCCCATGTCCGTTGTCGTGTGAACCTATGTCGTTGTCTCAGCCTGTGTGTGTGTTTTTGTTTTGTTATTACGGGTCTCATCCCATGTCGTTCACAGGTTACCCTCGCTCTTTTGTTTGGGTACATCCCAGTGTTTATATACATGTTTTTTTGGGTGTATTAAAAACCCAGATGATATATTCCTGCGCCTGCATCCAAATCCTTTATACCAGCGTGACAGATATTTCTGTTATAACTTGAATACATTTGCAAAAATTTGTAACAACGTATTTTTTATTTGTCATTATTGGGTATTGTCTGTAGATATACAGTGGGGCAAAAAAGTATTTAGTCAGCCACCAATTGTGGCAAGTTCTCTCACTTAAAAAGATGAGAGGAGGCCTGTAATTTTCATCATAGGTACACTTCAACTATGACAGACAAAATGAGAAAAAAAAATCCAGAAAATCACATTGTAGGATTTTTTATGAATTTATTTGCAAATTATGGTGGAAAATAAGTATTTGGTCAATAACAAAAGTTTATCTCAATACTTTGTTATATACCCTTGTTGGCAATGACAGAGGTCAAACGTTTCTGTAAGTCTTCACAAGGTTTTCACACACTGTTGCTGGTATTGGCCCATTCCTCCATGCAGATCTCCTCGAGAGCAGTGATGTTTTGGGGCTGTTGTGGCAACACGGACTTTCAACTCCCTCCAAAGATTTTCTATGGGGTTGAGATCTGGAGACTGGCTAGGCCACTCCAGGACCTTGAAATGCTTCTTACGAAGCCACTCCTTCGTTGCCCGTGCGGTGTGTTTGGGATCATTGTCATGCTGAAAGACCCAGCCACGTTTCATCTTCAATGCCCTTGCTGATGGAAGGAGGGTTTTCACTCAAAATCTCACGATACATGGCCCCATTCATTCTTTCTTTACACGGTCAGTCGTCCTGGTCCCTTTGCAGAAAACAGCCCCAAAGCATGATGTTCCACCCCCATGTTTCACAGTAGGTATGTGTGTCTTTGGATGCAACTCAGCATTCTTTGTCCTCCAAACACGACGAGTTGAGTTTTACCAAAAAGTTATTTTGGTTTCATCTGACCATATGACATTCTCCCAATCTTCTTCTGGATCATCCAAATGCTCTCTAGCAAACTTCAGACGGCCGGACATGTACTGGCTTAAGCAGGGGACACGTCTGGCACTGCAGGATTTGAGTCCCTAGCGGCGAAGTGTGTGTACTGATGGTAGGCTTTGTTACTTTGGTCCCAGCTCTCTGCAGGTCATTCACTAGGTCCCCCGTGTGGTTCTGTGATTTTTGCTCACCGTTCTTGTGATCATTTTGACCCACGGGGTGAGATCTTACGTGGAGCCCTAGATCGAGGGAGATTATCAGTGGTCTTGTATGTCTTCCATTTCCTAATAATTGCTCCACTGTTGATTTCTTCAAACCAAGCTGCTTACCTATTGCAGATTCAGTCTTCCCAGCCTGGTGCAGGTCTACAATTTGTTTCTGGTCCTTTGACAGCTCTTTGTCTTGGCCATAGTGGATTGGAGTGTGACTGTTTGAGGTTGTGGACAGGTGTCTTTTATACTGATAACAAGTTCAAACAGGTGCCATTAATACAGGTAACGAGTGGAGGACAGAGGAGCTCTTAAAGAATAAGTTACAGGTCTGTGAGAGCCAGAAATCTTGCTTGTTTGTAGGTGACCAAATACTTATTTTCCACCATATTTGCAAATAAATTCATTAAAAATCCTACAATGTGATTTTCTGGAGAAAAAAAATCTAATTTTGTCTGTCATAGTTGAAGTGTACCTATGATGAAAATTACAGGCCCTCATCTTTTTAAGTGGGAGAACTTGCACAATTGGTGGCTGACTAAATACTTTTTTCCCCCACTGTATATATATTTTTAATCAATTTTGAATTCGTTCAATTTTGACTGTCAACATAACAAAATGTGGAATAAGTCAAGGGGTATGAATACATTCTGAAGGCCAGCATCCCGGAGTCACCTCTTCACTGTTGACGCTGAGACTGGTGTTTTGTGGGTACTATTTAATGAAGCTGCCAGTTGAGGACATGTGAGGCGTCTGTTTCTCAAACTAGACACTCTAATGTACTTGTCCTCTTGCTCAGTTGTGCACCGGGGCCTCCCACTCCTCTTTCTATTCTGGTTAGAGTCAGTTTGCGTTGTTCTGTGAAGGGGAGTAGTACACAGCGTTGTACGATATCTTCAGTTTCTTGGCAATTTCTCGCATGGAATTGCCTTAATTTCTCAGAACAAGAATAGACTGACGATTTTCAGGAGAAAGTTCTTTGTTTCTGGCCATTTTGAGCCTGTAATCGAACCCACAAATGCTGATGCTCCATATTCTCAACTAGTCTAAAGAAGGCCCGTTTATTGCTGCTTTAATCAGCACTACAGTTTTCAGCTGTGCTAACATAATTGCAAAAGGGTTTTCTAATGATGAATTGGCCTTTTAAAATGATAAACTTGGATCAGCAAACACAACATGCCATTGGAACACAGGAGTGATGGTTGCTGATAATGGGCCTCTGTACGCCTTTGTAGATATTCCATAAAAAATCAGCTACTTCCAGCTACAATAGTCATTTACAACATTAACAATGTTTACACTGTATGTATGATCAATTTCATTTTATTTTAATTGACAAAACATTAGCTTTTCTTTCAAAAACAAGGACATTTCTAAGTGACCCCAAACTTTTGAACGGTAGTGCATATATTTTGATGTGATATGAAAGTAAAGAGCTTTATGTTTCATAGAACTATATCGCAATTGAGAATCGATTAAAGTTTAGATTGAGTATTTTGCTGTTTTGGCTGCTAGAGCCAGTCTACCTCTGAAAATTACAAATAAGATCCATACAGTAGGACCTTAAGTAGCAATGGTAAGCTCCTTAAGAGTACATATTGGGCAAATACATGAGCTGCTTTATCCAGAAATATTTATAAGATGTAAAAAATCCAATATTTCTGCTTCATCTCAAACTTCCCCACACAGCCATTGTCACGTTCCTGACCTTATTTCCTTTGTTCAGTCTTGTTTAGTTGGTCAGGACGTGAGCTGGGTGGGCATTCTATGTTATGTGTTTCTATGTTGGGTTTATTGTTTGGCCTAATATGGTTCTCAATCAGAGGCAGGTGTTTGTCATTGTCTCTGATTGGGAACCATATTAAGGTTGACTGTTTTCACTGTTTGTTTGTGGGTGATTGTTGCCGTGTCTGTGTTTGTTCGCCACACGGTACTGTTTTCGTTCATTTGTTCACGTCGTTTATTGTTTTGTATTTTGTCAAGTATTTTTCGTCTTCGTTTAAATAATTAATTTATGTATTCAAACCACGCTGCGCTTTGGTCCGATCCTTGCTCCTCCTCAGACGAGGAGGATTACGACGAGCGTTACAGCCATGACAATATAACACAAGTTCTTATGCGCAATTATGTTATTAGTTATTAGCCTATTATAAATATTAGGTTCAACGAAGTATAGACCAAGTCCAGAAAATAAAACCCCTCACCCACTTGCCCCTAATATGTGTAGCCATAGAGACAGACATCCCAAACCAAATGTCCATGCAATGGTATTCACACAGGTTGTGTTTTTTCCTCTGGAGGGAATGCTGTGCTTAGAGGAAACCCTTTGATGCTTTTTTTGCTCTCTGTTGTTGTGCCAGAGAATAATAATTGCACTGCCGTGGTATGTTTCCCTCACCTTCTGCCCCTAAGCAGGCCAAAGACAACAGAATTTCTCTGAATGTACAAAATTGAAGAAGACATCTCCTCAATCCACTGCTTTTTGGTATGTTCCTTTCTCTTGTTCTGTTTTTGTTTGGCTTTTTGAAAGCAGATCAAATCCTGAGACCTGAGGATGAGCTCCTTTCACCCTTAAAGTGTTCCTTCCAAACCCTGTGAATGTGTAGGTGGTGGTGTGGGCACTAAAACATAGTAGTAGAGGCCACTGGTATCACCCTTGTGGTAAGGCGAATGACTGCATTACTAAAATCTTTCCAAATTGTTTTGGAATGCAAATAAAGTCTGACAATAGGTAGGCTGGAAATGATTTAATATTGCTTTTAAACTTTTTTCTGATTGTGAGTAAGATAGGCGTGAATGGGTTAGTGAATTACATTGTGATACAATTATAATCACTAATATACACTATAAACAATATATTATTATATGAAAATAATATTTTCCTTCTGTATTTTCTCAGCTTTCTGGTTTTAAAACTGCCTTTTCTCAGAGAGAAATKAATATATCAGCTCCAAATTTCCAATTGTGTTGAAAATTCTTCACCCCACAGCTTCATTGCTTCTGGTCATTCCCATGAAAGCCCATGGGCTCTGACTAATACAAATTACCTCACTTATCAGCTGTAGTTTATTAAGTAGTTTGTTATCCAGACAGATTAATAAAGTGTGTTGTTCTGTTTTTTATTTGTGGCAGCACTCGACCGGCATAAAATAGCGTTTTATGTCCTTTTTGTTGGTGCGAAGGGGATAAAAAGTGTTGATGGATAGTGCAACCTAGACACAGGCAATGACGTGAATATGAGCCGCATAAATATGGAAGCAAGGCGGAGGAKATCGAATGGCACCCTTGGCCTTTCCTTAAAGGAGCATGTGCATATGACAAGTGATTTAGACAGATACACAAACACATTTTTGTTGCTCAAGGACACAAAAACTTTCGGTGTAATGAGAAAGTAAGGCCTGAAATCACAGGCCGGTAAATTGAATGCCAGTACAGGCAAGTCAAGGTTACACGTGAAGGGCCAAGAACATAAACACATCTTTCTCTTTGTATTCTTTTCAACAGTCAGTCCATATATACAGAGATGCTACAAATAGTGAAATATATTGACTATAATTTGTAGCTTAGTGCAAAGATAAAATGTGCAAAGATAAAATGTATGCATTGATGCCAAATCAATTTATGTTTCGTTTTAATAATATAAAATCACTCAACTAATGACAAGAAATCAACGTAACTGGAAAACAGAAATAACACACTTATTAGTAAACACAAGGGAATGACAAACAATGTTTCAGGTCAGCTGTGCAATGAAACTGAACTTTTTAAAGCGTTTGAAATGATTATTTCTTGGGGGCAGTGTTGATTTCCAAAACTTCACAGTAAGGGAATCGAGTTATGTTCTATTCTTCTCCTGGTGCACATATTTTAATAACCATTTCCCCTCACATTAGTGTGCATTAGTAACCTTCCTAAAGCGCGTGCTCTGCACAAACTCAAGCCAAGCCAAAGTCCAGATTCCAACTTTGTGCAGAACCCAATTTGGGTTCCAATTCATCACAAGGCCACAAACACAAAGCAGTGTGATTTGCAGCCATATCAAGCCTGGTGTATCCCCCTGGCCATATGAAGCTGAAGGTCCAGAACCAGAACACCTGGCTGTCTTTTTYTGTTGAGCTACTTGCTCTCTCTGTCTCTCAGGCCTCACTAAGGCATGTCAGTGGTTGATGCCATCTCAACAACAGCACAGCATTTAGCCTACCTGACAGTGATACATTTGAGTTCATATTGAGTTCAGCATCACACACACTACTCATACCCCTCACAGGGTGTCTGTCTGCTCCTACAGAGAGAGATCGTTGATAGAAATGACTTAACCTCCACCAAGGGGTCATTGCTTGAATATTGTGGCAGTGTTACAAAACATTGTAGCCATTATTGATGATTATCTGACAGTTTAAATTTGAATGTGACATAGACAGAGACTTGTGCTTCAGACAGACATTTTAAAAGCAGCTCTGTGCATCTTTAACTCAGCCCCACTGTGGTGTTTCCTCCATCAAGAGGCTCATTTTCCAAAGCACTATCAACATAATGATACCTCTTTAGGGCCTAACCACATCCAAATCACTTAGTAAACAACACAAACGGGGATCTGTACACATTTTTACAGACAATTAACTGTTATCACAAGGGTCGCAAATGGATTTGTAGCCTCATTAATGTCTTAGGCTAATACTCCCTTGATTGGAAATGTGAGGAAACGTGAAATAAAATCAGCGGTTTGATCCAAATTGTTTGATCTCAGCGTGATGCTTAAAAAGGCCCTCAGCCTGCTAACAATGATTGAGATTGCTGGAAATCCCCCCCAGAAATTCTCCTGCTTTTTTAAAAACGATGAGATGTGTTTGTAAATGCAAGTGGGTGAGGTTGATGAAAATTGTCTTCCTTCTTGAAGGCTCTCCCTTTTATGCCTCCTATGGAATCTCTCAAATCATTGGTTTGAGTGAAGTGTTTATCAGTGCTTGTCTCCTCCAGGTATGTCTCTGCCTAGGAAAACATCAGACTCATTTTGAAGGGGATGATGCTATTGTAAATATGATTAGGTGGGACATGTATTCATAAACCTCAAATATCCTCCATCCCGCACAAATGTGGATATTAGCTCATGCTCTCCCATTAATAATGAATAATCATGTATTTTATAGAGCGTCAATCATGAGCTGTGGACATTCTCAACACCTAAGAAACAGAAATGTTTCAACCAAGCATCCCGAAGTACACATTTTCTATGAATATTTACCTGATTTGAAATAGGCTTTTCCTTCCAAAATCCCAGAATCAAATTACAGGTGCAGTTCTGTTTCCCTTTTGAAGCTCCAGCCAAAGGGATGTGGTCCATCAAATTCCAGATTCTCCTAATTTTAAGGAAGCCAGCTACTTGCGTGCTACCGTCACCTGACTCTGCTGCCAAACTCCATTTTGTACACAAGGACCTTAACGTTTCACAGAGACACACTCTCAACCTTAATCAAAGACCTTGTCTTGATTATCAAGCAGAGTAGGAACAGGAATGATACTCTGTGATTTTGTTTTCTGTGTATTCTGTGTATTAAAATAGTCAAAAGTTTTGTATTTGGTCCCATATTCATAGCACGCAACGAGTTCATCAAGCTTGTGACTACAAATTTGTTTACTGTTTGTTTTAGTTGTGTTTCAGATGATGTTGTGCCCAATAGAAATGAATGCTAAATAATGTACTGTGTCATTTTGGAGTCACTTTTATTGTAACAAACACCAACTGCATCCAACAAGTTTGTAAAGTCACACGCTTGATATAATCATTCCGTGCTAGGAATATGGGACCGAATACTCAACTTTGACTTCTTTAAAACACATATACATGAATTTGGCCCAATACTTTTYGTCCCCAAACGGTGGGGGGACTATGCACATAAAATCTGAATGGTTCATCCAATATGGATGAAAATACCCTRAAATGAATGCTGACAGTCTGCACTTTAACTTCATAGTCATTGTATCATATGAAATCCAAGGTGTTGGAGTACAGAGCCAAAACAACAACAAAAATGTGTCACTGTCCCAATACTTTTGTAGCTCACTGTATACAGTGCCTTCAGAAAGTATTCACAAGTATTGACTTTTTACACATTTTGTTGTGTTACACCCTGAATTTAAAATGGATTAAATTGAGATTTTTTTGTCACTGGCTTACAAACAATACCCCATAATATCAAAGAGGAACATACTAATAAAAACATGAAAATCTGAAATGTCTTGAGTCAATAAGAATTCAACACCTTTGTTATGGCAAGCCTTAATAAGTTCAGGAGTAAAAATGTGGTTAACAAGTCACATAATACGACATTTACATGGCCTCACTCTGTGTGCAATAATAGTTTTTAACATGAATTTTGAATGACTACCTCATCTCTGTACCCCACACATACAATTATCTGTAAGGTCCCTCAGTCGAGCAGTGAATTTCAAACACAGATTCAACCACAAAGACCAGGGAGGTTTTCCAATTCCTCGCAAAGAAGAGCACCTATTGGTACAGTAGATGGGTCCCCCCACAAAAACATATATTGAATGTCCCTTTGAGCATGGTGTATCAATACACCAAGTCACTACAAATATACAGGCGTCCTTCCAACTCAGTTGACGGAGAGGAAGGAAACCGCTCAGGGATTTTTTACAACAGTTACAGAGTTTAAATGCTGTGATAGGAGAAAACTGATTATGAATCAACAACATTGTAGTTAATCCACAATACTAACCTAATTGAAGGAAGCCTGTACAGAATACAAATATTACAAAACATGCAACCTGTTTGCAACAAGGCACTAAAGTTATAATGCCAAAAATGTGGCAAAGCAATTCACTTTTTGTTCTGAATACAAAGTGTTATGTTTTGGGCAAATCCAATACTGTCACGCCCTGACCGTAGATTGCTTTGTATGTTTCTATTTTTTGTTTGGTCAGGGTGTGATTTGGATGGGCATTCTATGTTTGTATGTCTATGTTTTCTATTTCTATGTTTTGGCCTGGTATGGTTCCCAATCAGAGGCAACTGTCTATCGTTGTCTCTGATTGAGAACCATACTTAGGTAGCCTGTTTTCCCACTTTTGTTTGTGGGTGGTTGTTTTCTGTCTGTGTTTTCACCATACAGAACTGTTTCGATTTTCATTTCTTTCCTTCACTTTGTTATTTTGTATTTTTCGTGTTCTGATATAATAAATTATCATGGACACTTACAACGCTGCATTTTGGTCCAATCCTTCCTACTRCTCATCCGATGAAGACGAAGTTCGTTACAAATACAACACATTACTGAGTAACAATCTCCATATTTGCAAGCATAGTGGTGGCTGCATCATGTTATGGGTATGTTTGTAATTGTTAAGGACTGGGGKGTTTTTTGGGATAAAAAATAAATGGAATGGAGTTAAGCACAGGCAAAATCCTAAAGGAAAACCTAGTTCAGTCTGCTTTCCACCACACACTGGAGATGAATTCACGTTTTGTATTGACTTAGGCGTGTGAATACTTATGTAAATGAGATATTTCTGTATTTCATTTTCAAAACATTTTCAAAAAAATTGAAAAAAATGTTTTGACTTTGTCATTATGGGGTATTGTGTGTATATGAGAGCGATTTTAAAATATATATATTTAACCAATTTTAGAATGAGGCTGTAACGTAGCAAAATGTGGAAAAAGCGAACGGGGCTGGATACATTCGGAATGCACTGTTTGTGTATATATATATATATATGTACAGTATATACAGTACCAGTCAAAGGTTTGGACATACCTACTCATTCAAGGGTTTTTCTTTATTTTTACTATTTTCTACATTGTAGAATAATAGTGAACACATCAAAACTATGAAATTACACACATGGAATCATGTAGTAACCAAAAAAGTGATACGCAAATCAAAAAAGTGATAAACAAACCCCATCACACTCCATTTTGGTCAAATGGCCCTTACACAGCCTGGATCTGTGTTTTGGGTCATTGTCCTGTTGAAAAACAAATGATAGTCCTACTACAAATAGGGCTATCTTCTGTATACCACCCCTACCTTGTCACAACACAACTGATTGGCTCAAACACATTAAGAAGGAAAGAAATTACACTAATGAACTTAGACAGGCACACCTGTTAACCTCTCTGCGCTACAGATCCCTTTAGCGGGATCATTTTCCTAAACAGCTGAATTGCAGGGCGCAAAATATTACTAAAAATATTTAGAATCATGCAATCACAAGTGAAATATACCAAAACACAGCTTAGCTTGTTGTTAATCCACCTATCGTGTCAGATTTTGAAAATATGCTTTACAGAGAAAGAAATCCAAGCTTTTGTGAGTGTATCAATCAATGCCAGAACAGCTAGCCCCAAATTAGCATGGTCACGAAAGTCAGAAAAGCAATCAAATTAATCGCTTACGTTTGATAACCTTTGGATGTTTGCACTCACGAGACTCCCAGTTACACAATACATTTTATTTTTGTTCGATAAATATTACTTTTATAACAAAAAAACGCCATTTGGGTTGCGCGTTATGTTCAGAATACTACAGCCTCGTTCCGGTCTTAAAAGCCAGAAGAAAATTCCCAAACGTATCAGATTCAAAAATATTACTAAAYATATTTATAATCATGCAATCACAAGTGAAATATACCAAAACACAGCTTAGCTTGTTGTTAATCCACCTATCGTGTCAGATRTGGAAAATATGCTTTGCAACGAAAGCAATCTAAGCTTTTGTGAGTGTATCAATCAATGCTASAACAGTTAGCCTTATATTAGCTTGGTTAGCTTGGTCACGAAAGTCAGAAAAGCAATAAAATTAATCGCTTACCTTTGATAATCTTCGGATGTTTCCACTCACGAGACTCCCAGTTACACGATAAATATTACTTTTATAACAAAAAAAACGATATTTGTGTTGCGTGATGTTCAGAAAACTACAGCCTCGTTCCATTCAACAAAAATTCCAAAAAGTATCCGTAATGGTCGTAGAAACATGTCAAATGTTTTTTATAATCAATTCTCAGGTTGTTTTTAACAAACATAATCGATAATATTTCAACCGGACCGTAACCTACTCAATAAGAGAGAAAAAGAAAATGGAGCGCTACCCTCTCGCGCGCAGCAACTAATCTGAGGACACCTGACTACTTTTGAAAAATCTCGCTAATTTTTCAAAATAAAAGCCTGAAACTATGTCTAAAGCCTGGTCACAGCCTGAGGAAGCCATTGGAAAAGGAAACTGGTTGATACCCCTTTAAATGGAAYAAAGACGGGCCAGGAAACACAGATAAAAAAAWATATATATCACTTCCGGGTTCGATTTTCTRATGTTTTTGACTGCAGAATCAGTTTTGTTATACTCACAGACAATATTTTYACATTTTTGGAAACGTTGGAGTGTTTTCTATCCTAATCTGTAAATATGTATATGCATATTCTACGATCTGGACCTGAGAAATAGTCCATTTACCCTGGGAACGTTATAAAAAAAAAAAAAAAAAAAAGGAAGGACATTATCGAACAAAAGGACCATTTGTGATGTAACTGGGACCTTTTGGAGTGCCAACAGAAGAAGATCATCAAAGGTAAGGAATTTTTATATCGCTATTTCTGACTTTCGGGTCGCACCTGCCTGGTTGAAATATGTTTTTCATGGTTTTGTATGCGGGGCGGTGTACTCACATAATCGCATGGTGTGCTTTCGCCACAAAACCTTTTTGAAATCTGACACAGCGGCTGGATTAACAAGAAGTTAAGCTTTATTTTGATGTATTACACTTGTGATTTTATTAAAGTTAAGTATTTATAATTCTTGTAGATTGAATTTCGCGCTCTGCAATTTCACCGGATGTTGGCCAGTGGGACGCTAGAAGTTAACGACGTTCTCCGCTACATGTTAAACCAGTTCGTGTTCGTCTACCTCGACGACATCCTTGTTTTTTCCGGCTCAGCTCAAAAACACGTTCTCCATTATCGACAGGTCCTCCAGCGTCGCCTGGTGAACCAGCTGTTTGTCAAAGCAGAGAAATGCGAGTTCCATCGCTCCACCATCMCCTTGCTTTAATACATCATCGCTGCTGCTTCTTAGGGTTTGACAATTTCTATCACTGTTTTATCCGGTGTTACAGCACCCTGGATTCCCCCATTTCTGCACTAACATCTCCCAAGGTCCAGTTCACATGGTCCCCAGCTGCTGACCGGGCGTTCCTGGACCTTAAGCACTGCTTCACCACAGCTCCCATGTTAATCTATCCGGACACGTCCTGTCAGTTCTTGTTGGAGGTAGACGCTTCGGATGTCGGAGTGGGGACCATCCTGTCCCGGCATTCCGCCCTGGACCTTAACTTCTTTGGGAAAGGGGGGCAGTATTGAGTAGCTTGGATGAATAAAGTGCACAGAGTAAACTGCTTGTTACCCAGGCCCAGAAGCTATGATATGCATATACAGTAAGTAGTAGATTTGGATAGAAAACATTCTAAAGTTTCCAAAACTGTTAAAATAATGTCTGTGAGTATAACAGAACTCATATGGCAGGCGAAAACCTGAGACAAATCCAACCAGGAAGTGGGAAATCTGAGGTTTGTAGTTTCATTTAAGTGATTGCCTATCCAATATGCTGTGTCTATGGGGCCAGATTGCACTTCCCAAGGCTTCCAGCAGATGTCAACAGTCTTTAGAAAGTTGTTTGAGGCTTCTATTGTGGAAGGGGGTCGAATAAGAGCTGTTTCAACAAGTGGACTAGGCTGAGGCCAATGAGTTGTTTACTGCGCGGTCACGAGGGCTCGAAGTTCCTTCTTTTTCCTCTGTAATGAATACGCTATTGTCCAGTTGGAATATTATTGAAGATTTATTATAAAAAGACCCTAAGGATTGACTGTAAACATCAGTTGACATGTTTCTACAAACTGTAATGGAACTCTTTTGACTTTTCATCTGGATTTTGCGCTTGCGCATTGTGCCTTTGGAATAGTGAACTAAACGCGCGAACAAAACGGAGGTATTTGGACATAAATATGGACGTAATCGAACAAAACAAATATTTATTGTGGAAGTGGGGGTCCTGGGAGTGCATTCCGACGAAGATCAGCAAAGGTAAGTGAAGATTTATAATGCTATTTCTGACTTTTGTTGACTCCACAATTTGGCGGGTAACTGTATGGCTTGCTTTTGTGGCTGAACGCTGTACTCAGATTATTGAATATTGTGCTTTTGCCATAAAGCTTTTTTGACATCTGACACAGCGGTTGCATTAAAAACAAGTTTATCTTTAATTCTATGTAAAACATGTATCTTTCATCAAAGTTTATGATGATTATTTCTGTTATTTGATGTGGCTCTCTGCAATTTCTTCGGATGTTTTGGAGGCATTTCTGAACATGGRGCCAATGTAAACTGAGGTTTTTGGATATAAATATGAACTTTATCGAACAAAACATATATGTATTGTGTAACATTGAGTCCTGGGAGTGTCATCTGATGAAGATCGTCAAAGGTTAGTAATTCATTTGATCTATATTTCAGCTTTTTGTGACACCTCTCTTTGGTTGGAAAATGGTTAATGCTTTCTGTGACTAGGCGCTGTCTTAACATAATGATATGTTGTGCTTTAGCCGTAAAGCCTTTTTGAAATCGGACACTGTGGTTGGATTAACGAGAAGTGTATCTTTAACTTCTTTAGGGTAGGGGGCAGCATTCGGAATTTTGGATGAAAAGCATGCCCAAATTAAACTGCCTGCTTCTCGGGCCCAGAAGATAAGATATGCATATAACCGGTAGATTTGGATAGTGTCTGTGAGTATAACAGAACTGATTTGGCAGGCGAAAACCTGAGAAAAATCCATTCGGGAAGTAGTTTTTTTGTTGGTTTTGTAGTTTTCTATTCAATGCCATTACAGTATCCATTGACTTAGGACTCAAATTGCAGTTCCTATGCCTTCCACTAAAGGAATTGTTTCAGGCTGAATGAGTGGACCCTAAAGTGTCACAGAGCTTTTTCATGCGCACGACCGAGAGAGTGCCTTTCTTGTTTACCTTTTATATTGATGACATTATTGTCCGGTTGAAATATTATCGATTATTTAGGCTAAAAACAACCTGAGGGTTGAATATAAACATCGTTTGACATGTTTCTATGAACTTTATGGATACAATTTGGATTTTTTGTCTGCCTGTTTTGACTGCGTTTGAGCCTGTGGATTACTGAAGAAATCACGCAAACAAAACTGAGGTTTTTGGATATAAAGAGACTTTATCGAACAAAAGGAACATTTATTGAGGAAATGAATGTCTGCTGAGTGCAACCATATGAAGATCATCAAAGGTAAGGGATTKATTTGATCTCTATTTCTGACTTGTGTAACTCTTCCACTTGGCTGGTTACTGTTTGTAATGATTTGTCTGCTGGGCTATGTTCTCAAATAATCATAAGATTATAGAATACGCACTCAACACCATCCCCTGCTCAGCCACTGGTCTCTCGCCTTTTGATTGTTCGATGGGTTATCAGCCCCCGCTCTTCCCTGAGCAAGAGGAAGAGGTCAACATACCCTCGGCCTTGATGCTCGTCCATCGCAGTTGCTGTACCTGGAAGAGAGTCCGGTCTGCTCTTCTCAAGACCACCTCCAGGTATCGACYACAGGCCACCGGACCCCGGCTCCCCATTATCGTCTCGGSCAGAGGCTATGACTGTCCACTCGGGAT
This sequence comes from Salvelinus sp. IW2-2015, assembly GCF_002910315.2. Lineage (NCBI taxonomy): Eukaryota > Metazoa > Chordata > Actinopteri > Salmoniformes > Salmonidae > Salvelinus > Salvelinus sp. IW2-2015. The sequence goes on from NC_036843.1 coordinate 16,044,731, forward strand.
CTGCCCCTCCGGGTGGAGTCCCGTAAACTTTCCCCCCTGTTTTATTGGCCATTTCCCCATCTCTAAGATCCTTAGCTCCTCTGAATTTAAGTAGGACCATCCTATTACTGTCTTCAGATCATTGTCTACTACACTGCTCTCATCACCCCACTAGGGATCATCGACTTGGTTGATTAGCCTGTCATCAGAGGACCAATCTTCAAGAACAAGTGGAAGGGAACACCACCTTTTAGTACTCAAGACTACATGACAATTCATTGAAGCCATGTACACCTAAGAAGAAGGACATTGTGACCTCTTGTGCCTTACACTCAAGCCCGAGAGAAGGCAAACCAAACCCCTTTCCGAGAAGGCTAGTTCCGACAGAGATAAACAATGAACAAAGATTTTTCACACGTAATCATGATTTCTTACTCAAACGGGCGGAGGTTTGTGTGCAAAGTATATGATTAATGGGAGAATAGTTATAGAATGTGTCCATAGTAAGTGTCCCTTTTTCTCTATCTCTCTCTTTTCCCCCTCTCCATCTCTGTGTAATAAGCCATCCTATTTTGTCAGTCCACTAGGGACCTTTGTCTTATGTAAAGGGTATATGTTTATTCTGTGTTATTATTTAGGTAGCTAGTAAATAAATTATTAAACCAATGTGTGTAGTACTGAATAATGAGCAAGACTGGGTTTTTTGCAGATGCAAGGAGTATACAATGTTCAGAATGACGCATATAATAAGAGGTAATGATTAATAAGATTACTGTTTATCGATGAAATAGATATATACTACAGTTGAAAAGTTTGGGGTCACTTGAAATGTCCCTGTTTTTGAAAGAAAAGCAKATTTTTTGTCCATTAAAATAACATCAAATTGATCAGAAATACATTGTAGACATTGTTAATGTTGTAAATGACTATTGTAGCTGGAAACGGCTGATTTTCTACGGAATATCTACGTAGGCGTACAGAGGCCCATTATCAGCAACCATCACTCCTGTCTTCCACCCCAAACTTTTGAATGGTAGTGTATTCCTTATAGAGTTTATTTCGGGAGATGGTCACTCTTTAAACAACTTCTTCCGTGGTGCCCCAAATCGTAATGAGTTAATTATTACATGATTCATTTAATCAGGTAACAATTAATCATAGTTACTGGATTAAATAAATAAGATCATCAGATTGATGAAAGTAAAGTCACAACACATCACCCAAGGGATTAGAATTTTTCGAGGWCTAATCTAGACATGAGTTACAACACTGAGCCAATCACAGCTCAACTCTCCGTATTTTCTGCTGGCTGCCCCACCACCACAAAAAGCACTGAGCTAGGCTGAAACACCTGCATTTTGGAGCTGCCTTACTCAAGAAAACTAAAAAAGAGTCCACGTTTGTATGCGGCTTTATTAACTCAATTATATATTTTATTACATTGTTTAAAAACTGATATGCGACATGTATTATTGCCAAAATAACATGCAAAACAGGCAAGCCCCCCCCAAAAAAAAATGACGGGTGGCCACTGGTTTGCGTGTTTGTGTATGTGTGTTTGCATGTGTGTGACCTGGGATGATGTAATCGGCTTCATAATCAAAGCCACCACCTGCTCTGCATCAGSGGTTAGTTCATGGATGCTGCCTGTCTAAAGCCCCACTAATTTCCAGTCGACTGTCCCTACTCTCCCCTCCGTGAGTATTGGAGGGACTTAGAAGCTTAAGAGGACCACTTTACTTCAATCAGCCGTGTAGTTTGACTAATGCAGTTTAACATTGGAGTTGGGTTTCAAACATTTTCCCATGACTCTGAAGACCAAACCCATTCTTTATTGGTGAAATAGACACACTTTTTTGTTTCTCTCTCTCTCTCTGCCAATTGATGAAACCCTGACATTTCTGTTGACATACAATATCTCTATAGTGCCTTGGTCCATTCTGACACATTCAATAAAAACCTGTTTTATCCTAATAGACTGTACAGTGGCCTGGACATACATTATCTCCCTCTCTTGCTCCCTCTCTGGCCTCCAGCAGTAAGACGTCTCAGCTAAGGTAGCTAGCTCCCCACCAGAACACAACCCGTCTGGGTCTGCCATTTGTCTTGTGGTTTTGAGTTGGGGCTATTTCTCTAACACGCCATCCAATGTCAACACAGGCACTATAAATATCCAGCCGACCGCAGAAGTAGGCATCCTCTGGGAAAGGAAGAAGAATAGAGGGAGGAGGAGAAGGAGGAGAGGGAGCAGGAGGAGAGGGAGCGCAAAATCTGTGGAGGCAGTTTAGTGATCAAATACTTAATCACATCCTGGACTGGGGTGGGAGCATGAAGAAGGGGGAACCAGGACTAGCTGTACTGTAAGCTCAGAAGAAAAGCTGCAGGAGCCACATGGAAAAAATTATTATTCGCAATCAGTTACTATATTGTGTGAGCTGCTTCAGTCTGGATCATGAACATTGAGGACTTTAGAGAGAGTTCAGCTAGACTGCTCATCTCATGATTTATGATCATTGACTTTTGGTTTGATGTTGCATGTGCTGAAAGCATTAAATAAGGTGTAATAGTGTAAATATGTACAGAATACTCAAAGGGAGCTACCATACAATGCTGACCTTAGTTTTATAGAAAAAGTTTGACACAGACACATTGTGCAGCTACAGGGATAACCGACCAACCAGCTGATCTAAAGCTCTGGTGAGCGTTGTGTGAGAGATGGCTTCCAATCATTCAGAACCATTTCTAAACATATGACTAACCATAAATAACAAACAAAAGCCAAGGCCTCCTGCGAGCCCTGCCGTGCATTACTGTCCTCGCCGCCAGATGAGAAATGGTCCGCCAGGCGGGAGATGACCTCAAGTTTACGGCCTAAAACCTGTTGATCCCAGGCGGTTGATTGTCAACTGGGTTAAGACAGAGAGCCCCAACCGAAACCCCGCCAAACACTGTCTTGTCTGTCTTAGCGAGAAACAAAATGAATTCTATCAGCGATTCTGCCATGAGAAGTACATCAGTGGCCTCTGCCTGGCTTTTATGGTGTGAATTCCATACACTGGGACCAATATTCCTGGCTGCTGGAGTCCTGTGATTAAAGTTTATAAAAAAGAAGGCAGCTCCACTAAAACACAGTGATTTAGTGAGCTGTCACCACAGTTCAGACGGGGCAACAAGTTCAGGCCCCAGTAGGAGGCTTGTAATAAAAATTAAACAAGGAATCAGACAGGAGCGGACAGTGCTGGAGGGGGGGGGGGCAGGAAAGGGTTGTCTGGAGGGGTGTGTGTTTGTGTGTGTGTGTTCGTGTAAAGTCCTTCCATGCCCCACTCATACTGGATAGGATCGACAAAGACACAGCATCGCAAAAAGCCATGACCCATCATTGACCTCCCCGTGACCTTGTAAAAACCTTGATCTCATCTTTTCCACCTATTCCCCCTATGCAGGATTCATCTGGCCGGCTAAAAGGAGTGGTCTGATACCTTCAAGTACCAGCCGGCTATAAAAGAAACATCCTGATGTAGCTTCCTCTGTTGTGTTTATTAGCCCTCCTTCCCCTCCTCTCTCTACCTCCTCCATCTCCCTCCTCTCTGCTAACCTCCAGCACCACACCCATCCCAGCTCCTTGCCTGCTAGCCCTTGGCTAACCCCTGATATCCCGGGTTCAGGCTAGGGTCAGCAGACTCCCAGCCAGCCCAGTGGGCGTGTGCCTCAGAGGATTCGATCCATGCAGGACAAATGTAGGAGACCCTGGGAGTCCTCTGATGTTCTCTGGAGCTTCCCAAGAGGGAGGGGCCTTCTGCTTGTTTACGACATCTTCGATTCAGATGGTGAGATGGGGTGTATATTATCAGTACAGTACTGGAGAGTACAGTACAGTGCATACAGATGTCCCATGTAAAAGAACACTGTTATTCCCTAACATTACTGTCAAAGGGCAAGCTGTGAGATGGGCCAGCTGGACTGGAGGAGTAGAGAGACGGGGGTGGAGGGGTTCGTGACCTCAGTACATACGGGGTCCAAACTCCACTCTATCTCTCACCATAATTGGGAAGCATAGCGATTGTGCAGTATTTAATTTAACCTTTATTTAACTAGGAAAGTCAGTTAAGAACAAATTCTTATTTACAATGACGGCCTACAGTGTGTGTGTGTGTATGCTTGTGTGCATGCATTTGGATGTGTGTGCATTTATGTGTGTGAGAGAAGAGTGTTGCCATGCCAGATACCATGTCCCCTTTCTCGCTCTCCTCTCCTCTTGAGGAAGAGCCTGCTCTCTCGGAGATGGCTGATGCAAGAGGCTGGTATCCGCTGCTTCCTGCTCACTGCTTCCTGATCGCTGCTTCCTGATCGCTGCTTCCTGCTGTAGGACAAAGAGAGCACACACAGGGGACCAGGCAGCACACACACTCCTCATGCCAGCTCACCTCACGTGTTCACAATACATGCGTGTGAATCCCTGCCCTGGCACTATCCACTAGTATCTACACACCTCTCGTCTCTCTCGTCTCTCTCTCTCTCTCTCTCTCT
>NC_036843.1:16051604-16061278 GCF_002910315.2 Salvelinus sp. IW2-2015
GCACCATCCCTCCTCTCCTTCTGACACTGTCCTATTCTTTGTTTCATTTTCATTACAGGCCTCCTACTGGGCTCGAACTTGTTTGCCCCGTCTGAACTGTGGTGACAGCTAACAAATCACTGTGGTTAGTGGATGCTGCCTTCTTTTTATAAACTTTAATCAAGGACTCCAGCAAAGCCAGGAAATATTGGTCCCAGTGTATGGAATTCCCACACCATAAAAGCCAGCAGAGGCCACTGATGTACTTCTCATGGCAGAATCGCTGAATAGAATTCATTTGTTTCTCGCTAAGACAGACAAGACAGTGTTGGCGGGGTTTCGGGTTGGGCTCTTCTGTCTTAACCCAGTTGACAATCAACCGCCTGGGATCAACAGGTTTAGGCCGTAAACTTGAGGTCCATTCCCGCCTGGCGGACCATTTCTCATCTGGCGGCGAGGACAGTAATCCCGGCAGGGCTCGCAGGAGGCCTTGGCTTTTGTTTGTTATTTATGGTGTCATTATGTTTAGAAAATGGTTCTGAATGATTGGAAGCCATCTCTCACACAACGCTCACCAGAGCTTTAAGATCAGCTTGGTGGTCGGTTATCCCTGTAGTGCACAATGTGTTTGTGTCAAACTTTTTCTATAAAACTAAGGTCAGCATTTTGTATGTACTCCCTTTGAGTATTCTTGTACATTTTACACTATACACCTTATTTAATTGTTCAGCACATGCAACATCAAACCAAAAGTCATGATATAAATCATGAGATGAGCCAGTCTCAGCTGAACTCTCTCTAAAGTCCTCAATGGTTCCTGATACAGACTGAAGCAGCTCACACAATAAGTAACTGATTTGCGAAATAATTAATTTTTCCATGTGGCTCTGCCAGCTTTTCTTCTGAGCTTACAGTACAGCTAGTCCTGGGTTCCCCTTCTTCATGCTCCCACCCCAGTCCAGGATGTATTAAGTATTTGATCACTAAACTGCCTCCACAGATTTTGCGCTCCCTCTCCTCCTGCTCCCTCTCTCCTTCTCCTCCTCCCTCTATTCTTCTTCCTTTTCCCAGAGGATGCTTACTTCTGCGGGTCGGCTGGGATATTTAATAGTGCCTGTGTGAATTGGATGGCGTGTTTAGAGAAATAGCCCCCAACTCAAAACACAAGACAAAATGGCAGACCCAGACGGGTGTTTGTCTGGTGGGGAGCCTAGCTCCTTACTGAGACGTCTTACTGCTGGAGGCCAAGAGAGGGAGCAGAGAGGGGAGATAATGTATTCCAGGCCCACTGTACAGTCTATTAGGATAAAACAGGTTTTATTGAATGTGTCAGATGGACCAAAGGCACTATAGAGATATTGTTGTCAACAGAAATGTCAGGGTTTCATCAAATTGGCAGAGAGAGAGAGAGAAACAAAAAGTGTGTCTATTTCACAATAAAGAATGGGTTTGGTCTTCAGAAGTCATGGGAAATGTTTGAAACCCAACTCCAATGTTAACTGCATTAGTCAAACTACACCGGCTGATTGAAGTTAAGTGGTCCTCTTAAGCTTTCTAAGTCCCTCCAATACTCACGGAGGGGAGTAGGACAGTCGACTGCGAAATAGTGGGGCCTTTAGACAGGCAGCAATCCATTGAACACCGCTGATGCAAGAGCAGTGGTGGCTTTTGATTTAATGAAGCCGATACATCATCCCAGGTCAACACATTGCAAACACATACACAAACACGCAAACCAAGTGGCCACCGTCATTTTTTTTGGGGGGGGCCTTGCCTGTTTTGCATGTTTTTGGCAATAATACATGTTCGATATCAGTTTTAACAATTGGTAATAATAATATAATTGAGTTAAATAAGGCCGCAAAAACGTGGACCTCTTTTTAGTTTTCTTGAGTAAGGCAGTCCAAATGCAGGTGTTCAGCCTACGCCTCAGTGTTTTTTTGTGGTGGTTGGGGCAAGCCAGCAGAAAATACGGAGGAGTTGAGCTTGTGATTGGCTCAGTGTTGTAACTCATGTTTGCTTAGACCTCGAAAATTTCGATTATCCCTTGTGGGGAGGGGGGGGGGCAGGACAGAGTTGTCTAGGAGGGGGGTGGGGGGTATGTGTTTGTGTGTGTAGGCGTGTGTGTGGGCGGGCGGGCTTGTAAAATCATTCAATGTCCCAATCATAATGGAGAGGATGGAGAGAGACACGGACCGTGTCTGAATACCCATACTAGCGTACTCCATACTTAAACTGCATACTACTTTATGTACTCATCGGCACATACTGTTTAGCACAAACTGTTTAGTAAAAAGTATGCACAATGCCACGGCCGCAACGCAGTAACGGCTCCTGACTGACTAGTTCATTTCCAATTAGATTCATTTCTCTAAATTCTGAATATAATATGAATGGAGTTATAGGCCTACTCAGGCTGGTTATAGGTCAACCATCACATTCAACCTATACTGTAGGCCATATAGCTCATCTAGCCTATTTAAAAGAACTGAAGACAGAAACAGATCATTTGGTTCCATTTCAACATATTTATTTGTGAAACCAAAGTTCTGTAACATATGTAAATGAAATAAAATAGCCTCGTACACACACAAATACTTCTCAAATGTTCAAATCTAAAGGCTTTTGCACAGAAAAACATGGACCTTCGGGTGCATCCCAAATTCAGAAGCGCTGAACAGCAACACAGTAAACTAAAACACTGATCATTGGGAACATGATCAGAATGACTGCTAAGGCTTGATCCATACATTAAATGATTAAATAGGTAGCCTTGCCTAAAAATGTAAACAATCGATATATTCAAATCAAAAGGCCTGATTAACATGGCATCAATAACGCAGCCACATCCCCAGTGCTGACACATTCAGAAATCAAAAGATGGTTTAGTATTTAGTCTAAAAGCTCTGAAGAAGGCCAAGAGAACATTGAGAAAACATAAATAGGCCTACTTCTGGTTTCAACGATGGAGCCCACAATGATATACTCATGATCATTTTAAGCAGAACAAAAACTTCTTAGCCTACATTTGAACACGTCTGCAGAAGCTTCGCTATTTGGCATCTTCCCAATTAAGTAGCCTAGTTTTGTTGTTGGCTACTTGAAGAGAATTATGGCCTATTGCTCGCAGCCTACCTCTTCTAATCCATTGTGGGAAAGTGTGCATCGAATTCTACTAGATGAAGCGCCAAAATGAGTTTAAACATTTTGCATTTAAACCTTACTCGATTTTCCAAAATTGACATACTATTAATCTTTTTCCGCATACTCAAAAGGCCTACTCTTTAAGACCATGTATGGATATTTGGACACGGCCACAGTATCAAAGAAACCCATGACCCACCATTGACCTCCCTGTGACCCTTATAAAAACGAAAAACCTTGACCTCGTCACCCCCCCCCCCCCCCCCCCCCCCCTSGCGCAGGATTCATCTGGCTGGCTTCTAATACCTTCAAATACCAGCTGGCTATAAAAGATACATCCTGATGGCCCTTCCTCTGTTGTGTTTATTACCCCCCTTCCCCCCTCTCTCTGCCCTCTCCATCCTCTCTGCTGACCTCCAGCACCACACCCATCCTAGCCCCTTGCCTGCTAGATCTTGGCTAACACCTAGTATCCCGGGTTCAGGTTAGGGTCAGCAGACTCCCAGCCAGCCCAGTGAGCGTGGGCCCCAGAGGAGTCGAGCCGTGCAGGATAAACGTAGGAGACCYCAAGAGCTCTCTGATGTTCTCTGGAGCTTCCCAAGAGGGAGGGGTCATCTGCTTGTTTATGACATCTTCAATTCAGATGGTGGGATGGGGTGTATATTATCAGTACAGTACTGGAGAGTACAGTACAGTGCATACACATGTCCCATGTAAAATAACACTGTTATTCCCTAACATTACTGTCAAAGGGCAAGATGTGAGAGGGAGCAGCTGTTTTGGTTATAGACATGGAGAGGGGGGAGAGAGTTTTAGTGACCTCAGTACATAAGAGGTCCAAGCTCTCACCAAAATATGAATGTATAGAGCTGCAAACTATACAGTTGTGGCCTCTTGTGCAGGCCCTGTGTAGATTCAGCCAGTGTGTGTGTGTGTGTGTGTGTGTGTGTGTGTGTGTGTGTGTGTGTGTGTGTGTGTGTGTGTGCAAGAGGAGGGGTTGTGCGTGGCCAGGCCAGATGCACCTTGGACCATGTCCTCTCTCTCTTTCGCTCTACCTCTCTCTTTCTACCTCTCTCTCTCTCTACTCCTCCCTCCGAGGAAGAGCCTGCTCTGCCGGATATCGCTGACTCAAGAGCCTGGTATCCTCTGCTTCCTGCTGCAGGACAAAGAGAGCACGCACGTGGGCCCAGACAGCACACTCCTCATGCCAACTCACCTCACGTGTTTACAATACATTCGTGTGAATCCCTGCCCTGACACTGTCCACTCGTATCCGACACCCCTCGCCTCTCTCTCTTCTTTCCTTCTCTCTTTTCTCTGTCTTTTTTTCTGACATGGGAAAAACCTTTCTCTTTCAAGAAGATATGAAATACTGTACACTGTACCATAAATACTATTGTGTCAGTCTGTTGCTGAAACATCATTATTTGCGAAGCAGCAACAACGATAACAAACACTAAAGTACCATAATAGCAACAAATATATTACAAAGTGCAAATGGACACATCAACAATTCTTTAGAATAACAAATGCTGGTTCCATTTGTCACCCGGGATAACCTACACATTTTACTGCTCAATGTCCTCCACTCAGTCGTGTCACTAAGTCATACTCACGCCACCGCTGGCTGACATATGAGCTGGGACTATGATGTCAGCTAAAAACACTTTCAATAATTGCTATGATAAATATCCTCAACCTTTCAACACCTTGCCTTCCCCCAGCCAGCCAACATCTCCCTGCAAAGTTTATTCTCAACTGTTGGCCTTCTGCCATCCTTGTGTTCCAATGGGCACTATTTACAATTTAAAATGACCATGAATTGAAGAGGGAACGAGCGTGTGCAGCACCAGCGTTTGGTTTAATCGTTGCATTTGGGCTGAGCTCTCAGAGAAGTGCCTTTTTTATGGTAGGTCTGATGACACCACAGTTTGTCCAGTGGGTCTGTTCTCTCCTCAGACAAATGAGTGTGTGTGTGTGTGTCTGTCTGTCTCTGTGTGTGTGTCCGTACAGTATGTGCGTGCGTTCCTGCATTATGTATTGTTTTCAGTGTCTCACCCCATGGCCTCAGATCCCAACAGTTGGTTGTACTGTTACAGTCTGTATATAGAAGAACCTCACAGAGGAACATGCCTTTTCCTGCCGTGTGATTGTTCAGAATCAGGTGAAACGGATATATACACAGGGAGGGGTCTAGAGGGCTGAGGGGCTAGAGGGGGCCTTGGACTGGTCCTGGAGGGCCTGGGACAGTAACTGACGTGTCATACTCACCATTCTAAATTAATAGGGGGTGTAGTATTCCGTTACGTGGCGTCAGAGAAAATAAACTTTCACTTCCTGGATGCTGATGGAGAAATGCGGATGGCGGTAGGGAAACGCGTGTCACGAACTTTGAAGCCGGCCAAGTTATGCTGTGCCCTGAGTGGAACATTGAGAGCTAGGATACATTGAGCTAGGATACATTGATCACAGATAAACAACCAGAGGATTGAATTCTGATCTCCAAGCAATCATCAGGATGTAAAAAAAAGAAACATAACTTAGTAATTTGATTTCATGTATTATTTATGTAAATGTGTATATTTCTCCAAATTCTCTAGTGGAGTCCTGGATTGTCTGGGAAAGAGACCGGCTCCTCTCCATGTTAGAATGAGGCCCGTCGTTGATGGCAGGCATGCTCCTAGTGTAACAAACTGATAGGAGTCAATTAAATGTCTGTTATTAACCTCGTATGGTTCACTGTCAATTAGCTGTCCCATTAACTCTGGAACACAGTACACTGTATGTACTTAACTCTGGGGGATCCACCATGCCGTGGCAGCCATCTCTTCCACAGTCATAAAGACGACACCGAAACGATGACTTCACAGCGAATTCAATTCAATTAGATTTAATTAAACGGTTAAGGTCATTCGTACCTCCGGTTCCGGCTCTTAGAAGATTCATAGTAATAATAAGGATAAGGTACGTTATGGCAGGTGTTTGTATAGATCAGTCATAAATTCACCATACTTATATTATCATCTTAAACTCAGTACATAAATAGTTTTTTTACCCTGATAATTATCATATTAATGATGACATTACTCTCCTGCTTGGAGCTGGAGTTGAAACACTGATAGGAAATTACTCCCGCCCAAAAAAGGTGGGGAAATGGAGATACAGAAGGATGTGGTTTGGATCAAGGATAAAGAATAGTTTTTCATCTGTTTTAGAGGATTAGACTGGAGGAAATGACTAAATGCTATCTAAAGGTAACATTTCAGATCCATTCTATCTGAAGTACAGGGACAATAAATCAACAAGTTGTCATATTTATTGAAATGTATTTTCAGCTCAATATCTCAGGTTGTTAATGACTGATAATGACACAGGAAAGTGTCTGGTCTTTGTCAGCTCTATGGCACCATTAGGCCACGCTTCACCCTAAAGCCACAACACTGAGCAAACACATTAGATAGCACTATTTGAACATCACCTTTTCCTTAAAATCTCCCCCAATAAAAGTATGTTTTCATGGAACATGTATCAAAGGGATCATCTTTATTCTGTGGGGCATCTAGAATTTTGGGAACAGTTTGCTGGCAACCAAGGAGAAACATTGCTAAGATAAAAAGGTGCTTCCACCATGTTTCACTTCTTGGCCGTGCCTCTTGCGTCTGACATCCCATGATGGTTGTGTTTGAAAACATGATCTAATTTTAGCCGACAAGAAGGAAAAATCCTTTAGCAGATAAGTCTTACCTGTTTGTCTGCCAGTGTATGACATAGTGCCCATGTCCCTTTTCATGTCCATCAGTTAACCATTGCACATGTAACAGGAAATCAGTTTACTGCTGTACTGACTGATTCTTATTTACACAAAAGCCACAAAAAAAAATATTTTGGACATTCAATTGTGATAAATATTTTCCACGCAGGTTTCCCAGACCTAGCTGTCACACTCAGTTACAGCTCTACCAGTTGAAAGTCACAGTACAACTCAGGGCTCTGCTAACACAGTGAGGAAATCAAGACCTGCTCGTCATTAGGGAGCTGGGATAGCACATAACACACAGTCTGGGCTAGTCTCAGAAGGCCTGTTTTAGACTCAGACTTACTTACGAGAGACATGTTACCATAGACAATATTTTCCTCTGTGTTCGGATAATTGATGCACTTGTTACGCATCTTCTTTCCTTAGAAATGTCAAGTTCAGCTTGTCTTGTCTATTTGCTTTCACCATGTCATTGGATTTAAGTTAAAAGTTGGGTGAAAAAAGACAAAATTCCCTAGTTTATAACTTTTTTTCCAAATTCAATCAGTTTTCCACTTTGATTCAACGTCATCGCATAGATTTTTTCTGTTGAAATGACGTTGAAGCAACATTGATTCAACCAGTTTTTGCCCAGTGGGTTAGTGTTTCAATATCCTGAATGTCCGAATAGAMTGTGACAATTCAATCTAACTCTGTGGTGAAAATAAAGAGAAATGGAAGCTATCCTTCCTAAATGCTCAATATGAACTTCAAAMTTTAAGCCAGACATTGTGTAATTTCACCTGGAAATTGTATTGTATACAGCAGTGCCTATTGTGAATTTGTGGACATCCTCAAATGTATAACATAGGGGCCAGTGCCTTGCCAGCCAGAACCCTAGCCAGCCATTTTAAATAATGGCTCTTCCCTGAGAGAATTACAACGTGGAGACACTGGACAATTAGAGAAAGGAAAACACAAAAGCCTGGAGCGCTTGAAGCAGAGATTTATGACCACATTGAAGGTGCAATTGTTTTAATTGAAAGTCTGATTAGAGAGTGCTGATGGTTTAGAAGGTGGACACTCTCACACACTTTTCTTCACTCTTATGTCACCTCATCGCTGGCTTCATTTAGTCTTGTTGTGTCGTCCAGTCCAAAGGGTGATGTCTCTGTCCTGTCCTGATTTGTTTGTTTACAGCCGTGGGACCTGACACTTAATGCTCCGATGCAGGCAGGCAGATGTAATAAATGAATCATGCTGAGATACAGCCGCTGTCTGGCCCTAGAGTGATACAGCCAGCAGAGTGCTGCAGACTCTGTTGACAGAGAAGGGGTCTGTTTTACTCCCCATCCGGAGCACTTCTGGTGTCTCTCCACTCAGGAAGTAAAGCTGGAAACACTTGTAGTCATGTTCCCAGAATCCAGGAAGGAACCTGTAACGCTGGGGGAGGATATATGACTGTTTGAGAGAGTAAAAGAAAGAGAGAGAGAGAGAGAGAGAGACCAAGAGAGAGAGAGAGAAAGAGAGAGAGAGAGAGAGAGAGAGAGAGAGAGAGAGAGAGAGAGAGAGAGAGAGAGAGAGAGAGAGAGAGACCAAGAGAGAGAGAGAGACCAAGAGATAGAGAGAGACCAAGAGAGAGAGAGACCAAGAGAGAGAGATGAGCTCCTACAAATATTGAATTTTACATGGTTTTAGAGTAAAGTACATCGAAAAAAGCAAAAGAAAACTGCAAGACTGAATAGGAGACCAAACAAGCAGCAAACAAAGAAGAAAAGCTTTTGAAAAAGTAACAATTTTTCATAAAATTATACCGTTTTCTTAGCTAGCTAAGTAGTTTACCTGTTGCTAGGCAGTTGCTAAGGACTCTACTAGAAGAAACTAGCTAGCTAACAAGGAGTGTCTAGTTAACAGAAGAGAAGAAGAGACAAAGTMGGACAAAATAAGGACAGAAGAAAAGGGAAAGGGGACATTAAGGTGAAGCAGTCCTCTAAAGACACAAAAGACAATAAAACAAGAAACAACACTTCTATTGCAACATCAGCCAACATCACCAGCGTTGCTATGGGAATTGTTTACCCACCAGACATCAAAACAGAGAAAGCTAAGAAAAGTTTCAAAGGTTTGTTGATGGGACAGAACCATGAATGCCTGTTTGCAGATCTTACCAGTTGCAAAACAAGAGCAAATTWAATTTTTAAWACCAAACGAGGGCACATATGGAAAAGGGTTATTTGCAACCATTTCCCTTTCTCAAAAAAGAGAGGCATCAGCCAAGGATGTCAGATCAGCATTTTTGAAGAAGCTGACCATAGCAACACATATCAAACAGTAAATGTATATAATAATGGAACTGTATTGATACAAYGCAATGATTCAAGCCTCCAGGCTTTTGAGAATAGGTTTACAACCCTAAAAGCAGCAGCTGAAATCATCTCAGAAACTGAGGAAAAAGTCAAGGAGGGAGATGACGGTGAAAAACAGGCCCCAACGGTCTCTGTGACCCAGCAAGAAGCCCTCAGTGTCCCTCTACCTACRTCACCTGCAGCAGACAGAGCCAAGGACATGCCTACAACACCAAGAACACCTGCTATGCAACGTTTCCACAACACCCTCTCTCTAGTCGAAGCAGAGGTCATATAACTCAGAGAGAACAAGCTTCAAGAGGAGGACACTGTCCAGAAACTTAAAGAAGAGATGAAACAGTTCAAGGAGGAGAGCAGAGCATCTATTGCTAAACTAGAAAGCAGAATGGACAAACTGAGTCAGACAAATGATGACCTCAGAGACCATCTGAGCACAACAAGAAAGGAGC
>NC_036843.1:16065586-16067470 GCF_002910315.2 Salvelinus sp. IW2-2015
AAAATCTTTGCTTGCTTTATTGACTTTAAAAAAGCATTTGATTCTATTTGGCACGAAGGGCTATTCTACAAAATTCTCCAAAGTGGGCTTGGTGGTAAGGTGTATGACTTAATAAAATGTATGTACACAGAAAACAAGTGTGCAATAAAAATCAAAAACCAAAGAACAGAATTCTTTTCACAATGTCGAGGTGTGAGACAAGGCTGTAGTTTGAGTCCAAATCTTTTCAACATTTATATCAATGAATTAGCAGACATGTTGGACAATTCTCCAGCCCCAGGACTCACACTATTTGACACAGAGGTGAAATACCTGCTATATGCTGATGGCTATATGCTGAGGTACTTCTATCACCAACCAAAGAAGGTCTTCAACGGAACATTAATATTCTAGAGCAATATTGCCATAATTGGGCCCTGTCAGTAAATTTCCCAAAAACTAAAATCATGATTTTCCAAAAACAAAACAGATGTCAGAAACACAAATATAAATTCACCCTGAACAACACCATCATTGAACACACAAAATTACACCTACCTTGGTCTGACCATATCTGCATCGGGAAACTTTAATAGGGCAGTGAATGCACTCAAAGAAAAAGCCCGCAGAGCATTGTATGCAATAAAAAGGAAATTATTCAAAATCAACATCCCAATTAGAATTTGGACCAAAATATTTGACAGTGTAATCCTACCAATAGCTCTTTACGGAAGTGAGGTTTGGGGGCCACTCAATAAACTGGACTTTAAAATGTGGGACAAACATCCAATTGAAGCCCTACATGCAGAATTCTGTCGGAAAATCCTACAAGTCCAGAGAAATACACCAACTAATGCATGTAGGGCAGAATTGGGCCGCTTTCCAGTAATAATGAAAATACAGAAAAGATCATAAAAATTTTGGCTACATCTAAATTCAAGTCCAAATTCGAGTCTGCAATTTAAAGCACTTCAAATCCAAGAGCTGAGCCCAGAAACGAGCCCTCTCAGTCAGCTGGTGTTGGTCCTCACCAACCAAGCTGACACCAGCACTGCTTCAAAAGAAAGAATTCCAGTAAACAAAATCATGAACCAATCAAAGGACTCATATATACAACATTGGAAAAACGAAACAAAATCCCAAAGCCGACTAAATTGCTATCTGACCCTAAACAGAGAATATGAATTGGCTGAATATCTCTACTCTGTCAGAGATACGAAGCAGAGACAGATCCTTACCAAGTACAGGCTGAGTGACCACCGATTGGCAATAGAAACCGGCAGACATAAAAAGARATGGCTACCCAAAGAGGAGCGTGTATGTGGTCACTGCACGACAGGGGAGGTAGAAACAGAGATGCACTTTCTCCTTTACTGTGATAAATATTCCTCACCAAGAGATTCATTATTCACAGAAATGACTACATTTATTCCAAATTTTAACTTATTAAACCCAGAGGAAAAACAAAAAATACTCATGGGCGAAGGAGCAATGGCTCCTCTTGCAGCCAAATATGTATTTACCTGCCATAGCCTGAGGGACACTGAATAATAACATCTGCATAGTAAGCAGTAACTTACTMATTATGACTGTTATTGTTATTACTGTTATTGTTATTACTATTATTATTGTTGTTTATCATTCCAAATAGTAGTGGTATGGGTGGTAATGGTAATGATAGCAGTTTAATGATGGTGGTGGTGGTAGTGGTGGTAATGATGATAGTAGTTGTAATACCGATGTAATGGTGAAGATGACKGTTATTTAGTTATAAGTTAGTTATAGTTTCATTTTTTTATTACATTACATTCGATTATTGACTGTTACCATTTTATTGTTACTATTTTTATATTTAATTTTGTATTATTATTTACTGCCATTCTATATTATTATTTGTCATTGTTT
>NC_036843.1:16068513-16102605 GCF_002910315.2 Salvelinus sp. IW2-2015
ATCACAGAGCAACACATTGTGCAGGAAGAGAGAGATAGAGATGGAGATGGAGATAGAGATAGAGAGGAAGAGGGAAGAGAGGGAGAAGAGGGGGATCAGAGAGGGGTAGGGGGATAAGAGAGGGAGGAGTAGAGGAAGGGAGAGGGGATAGAGAGGGAGATAGAGAGGGAGAGGGGGATAGAGAGGAGAGATAGAAGGGGAGAGGGAGGAAAAGAGAGGGAGATAGAGAGGGAGGGGGGGATAGAGAGGGAAGATAGGGGGAAAATAGAGAGGGAGATAGAGAGGGAGAGGGGGATAGAGAGGGAGATAGAGAGGGAGAGGGGGATAGAGAGGGAGATAGAGAGGGATAGGGGGATAGAGAGGAGATAGAGGGAGAGGGGGATAGAGAGATGGATGAAGATGGGAGATATAGAGGGAGAGGGGGACGGGGAGGGGAGAGGGAGACAGAAAGGGAGATAGAGAGGGAGAGGGGGATAGAGAGGGAGAGAGGGATAGAGGGGGATAGAAAGGGAAATAGAGAATGAGGGGAATAGAGAGGGAGAGACACCTAAAGAAAAAGGAGTAAGTGGAAGAAAGAGCAACTAACTTTACTCTGTCTTACACTAGAGTCTTACACTAGAGTGGTAGTAGAATGTATGCTGTATTGTGTTGTGTTGTGATTGTCCGTTTTTAATGGCGGTCTCCATCTCTCCCTTTCTATCTCCTGCTCTATCCCATCTCCCTCTCTATCCCCCTCTCCCTCTCTATCTTCCTCTCCATCTCTATTCCCCTCTCCCTCTCTATCTTCCTCTCCCTCTCTATCTCTATCTCCCTTTCCATTCCCCTCTCTATCCCCCTCTCCCTCTCTATCTCCCTCCCTATCTCCCTCTCTATCTCCCTCTCTATCCCCCTCTCTATCTCCCTCTCCTTCTCTATCCCTCTCTTCCTCTCTATCTCTATCTCCATCTCCATCTCTATCTCTCTCTTCCTGCACAATGTGTTGCTCTGTGATTGTATGCTGTATTGTGTTGTGTTGTGATTGTCCGTGTTTAATGGCGGTCTCCATTAAACACTCCTGTCCCGGGGCCTGTGTGTCTGCAGGCTAGCGGCCCGCGGCGGCCCACATTAGAGAGCTGTTGGCTACGGCCCCAGGCACATTACATCCCTCCTCTGGAAGTGTGATTATGGGGGCCTGATAACGATATCTGAAACCACGATAGGAAGCCGTCCCCACCGTGTGCCAAGCCAATCTCACTGCAAAAGAAAAATGGCAGGAAAATGAATGACGCTTTAAATTCGTCCTGTTTTTTTTATAGCCAAAAATCTGCGTCCAGAACAATTTGCAACAATTCGTGGCATATGGCATTTTGTTATGCATCCTGGGTCCAGCAGCCGAGATGGATTCTTTCAGAATAGGAATGATATCACACAAATAGAAATGCATTTAGTTTAATCTGAGGTGATGAAAAAACAAACAGAAAGCTAATTAACAGGTATGTCAATGAATAAAAAAGTGAAGTGAGAATTGACCAAAAGAAAGATAAAAGATACAAAAAAAATTATAGAATAAGAAAGGAACCGACAGAAAGAAAAAGGACAGCCCACATATTAAACAACAGTCAATGTGTCAAACCAACAGTTAGAAACCACCCCACAACCTTCCTGAACTTTTTCAGAGGATGTCTGTGAGGCAGCTAAAGCATGTCACTGTGGAGAGTGGAGAAGTAGCGGAGAACAGAGAGCATGCTGGTCCATGTTTGACACACCTGAAAGCCCCTGTGTTTTTCCTCTGGACAGTGCCTGTGGTGGTCTCTGCCTGCCCGGTTTTGAGGGCTTCTCAAACCATCCTCTTCCCCAACTCATTCCCTCTCTTCCCTTGTGTCACTCTTCAGCCCCCTCCTTCTATCCTCCTTCACTATTTCTCCCCTTTGTTTCTTCCTCTGTCTCTCCAGCCCCTCAGGGCAGCAAGTGAAGTCTTGAGGTTGAAGTCTATAGCGGCGTTCAGAGCTGGTAACCTCTGGCCTGGACAGACACGCCACATGGGGCCGTACCTTGCCTGAGGACAGGTCTGTCCAGCCATGCTGGGGGCCACAGAGACGTAGGGGTCAGGGGGAGAAACCAGCATGGTACAAATGAGGTTTTAGTGGCCCCTGCCAGAGTAGAGCTGACAGGTGAAAGGCCAACACAGCCTAATGATGGCAGCCAGAGGGCAGGGCAGGGCGGGGGACGGGGGGATAGACAGATGGAGGAGAGATGAAGGATGGAGGGAAGGGGAGGACAGATGAGATGAGTAGCGACCACTGAGCTGACGAGAGGARGATGGAATCTAACCATGTCTACTTGCTGAGCCTGGGTAGTCTGCTATGCAGGAATTTCTGATTAAAGATAACCAAATGCCTGCATTACTGAACACATGAGACGGTGTGTAATATACAGTGGATTCGGAAAGTATTCAGACCCCTCTAAAATCTACACACACTACCCCATAATGACAAAGTGTAAACAGGTTTAAGACATTTTTGCAAATGTATTAAAAATAAAAAACAGAAATACCTTTCTTATTTACAGAACCAGTCAAAGGTTTGCACACACCTACTCATTCAAGGGTTTTTCTTTATTTTTTACRATTTTCTACATTGTAGAATAATAGTGAAGACATCAAAACTATGAAATAACACATATCAAACTATGAAATAACACATACAGTGCCTTGCAAAAGTATTCATCCCCTTTCCTATTTTGTTGCATTACACAACCTGTAATTTAAATAGATTTTTATTTGGATGTCATGTAATCGACATACACAAAATAGTCCAAATTGGTGAAGTGAAATTTAAAAAATTACTTGTTTCAACAAAAAAAAATTACAAAAAAAATGGAAAAGTGGTGCATGCATATGTATTCACCCTCTTTGCTATGAAGCCCCTAAATAAGATCTGGTGCAACCAATTACCTTCAGAAGTCACATAATTAGTTAGATTGCACACAAGTGGACTTTATTTAAGTGTCACATGATCTCAGTATATATACAGCTGTTCTGAAAGGCCCCAGAGTCTGCAACACCACTAAACAAGGGGCACCACCAAGCAAGCAGCACTATAAAGACCAAGGAGCTCTCCAGACAGGTCAGGGACAAAGTTGTGGAGAAGTACAGAGTTGGGTTATAAAAAAATATCTGAAACTTTGAACATCCCACAGAGCACTATTAAATCCATTATAAAAAAATGGAAAGAATATGGCACCACAACAAACCTGTCAAGAGAGGGCCGCCCACCAAAACTCACGGACCAGGCAAGGAGGACATTAATCAGAGAGGCAACAAAGAGACCAAAGATWACCCTGAAGGAGCTGCAAAGCTCCACAGCGGAGATTGGAGTATKTGTCCATAGGGCCACTTTAAGCCGTACACTCCACAGAGCAGGGCTTTACAGAAGAGTGGCCAGAAAAAAGCCATTGCTTAATATGGCTGCAGGGGCAGTATTGAGTAGCTTGGATGAAAGGTGCACAGAGGTGCCCATAGTAAACTGCCTGCTCCTCAGTCCCAGTTGCTAATATATGCATATTATTATTCGTATTGGATAGAAAACACTCTGAAGTTTCTAAAACTGTTTGAATGATGTCTGTGAGTATAACAGAACTCATATGGCAGGCAAAAACCTGAGAAAAAATCCAAACAGGAAGTGGGAATTCTGAGGTTGGTCGATTTTCAACCAAGACCCTTTTGAATACACAGTGGGATATGGATGAGTTCCTACGGCTTCCACTAGATGTCAACAGTCTGTAGAACCTTGTCTGATGCCTCTACTGTGAAGTGGGGCCGAAGGAGACAGGAATTAGTCAGGTCTATCATGACCTGACCATGCTCTGACCATGCACGTTCACATGAGAGGGAGCTCTGTTCCATCGCACATCTAAAGTCAATGTAAATTCTTTGGTCTAAAATTCTTGAAGGAAACCTGTTTCAGTCTTTCAGAGATTTGAGACTGGGACGGAGGTTCACCTTCCAGCAGGACAATGACCCTAAGCATACTACTAAAGCAACACTCAAGTGGTTTAAGGGGAAATGTTTAAATCTATTGGAATGGACCTAGTCAAAGCCCAGACCTCAATCCAATTGAGAATCTGTGGTATGACTTAGAGATTGCTGTACACCAGCGGAACCCATCCAACTTGAAGGAGCTGGAGAAGTTTTGCCGTGAAGAATGGGCAAAAATCCCAGTGGCACATCTTCAAAGTAGTAGGCATGTTGTGTAAATTAAAATGATACAAACACCCCCAAAATCCATTTTAAAGAATCTAAAATATAAAACATATTTTGATTTGTTTAACACTTCTTTGGTTACTATATGATTCCATATGTTTTATTTCATAGTTTTGATGTCTTCACTATTATTCTACAATGTAGAAAATATAAAAAAATAAAGAAAAACACTTGAATGAGTAGGTGTGTCCAAACTTTTGACTGGTACTGTACTGTAAGTATTCAGACCCTTTGCTATGAGACTCGAAATTGAGATCCGGTGCATCCTGTTTCCATTGAACATCGTTGAGATGTTTCTATAACTTGATTGGAGTCTACCTTTGGTAAATCAATTGATTGGACATGATTTGGAAAGGCACACACCAGTCTATACATGGTCCCACAGTTGACAGTGCATGTCAGAGCATAAACCAAGTCATGAGGTCGAAGGAATTGTCTGTAGTGCTCCGAGAAAGGATTATGTCAAGGCACAGATCTTGGGAATGGTACCACACATTTCTGCAGCATTGAAGGTCCCCAAGAACACAGTGGCCTCCATCATTCTTAAATGGAAGAAATTTGGAACCACCAAGACTCTTCCTAGATCTGAGCGGCCAAACTGAGCAATCGGGGGAGAAGGGCCACTCTGACAGAGCTCCAGAATTTCTGTGGAGAGATGGGAGAATGTTGCAGAAGGACAACCATCTCTCCAGCACTCCAACAATCAGGCCTTTATGATAGAGTGGCCTGACGGAAGCCACTCCTCAGTAAAAGGCACATGACACCCCGCTTTGAGTTTGCCAAAAGGCACCTAAAGACTCTCAGACTGTGAGAAACAAGATTCTTTGGTCTGATGAAACCAAYATTGAACTCTTTGGCCTGAATGCCAAGCGTTAAGTCTGGAGGAAACCTGACATCATTCCTACGGTGAAGCATGGTAGTGGCAGCATCATACTGTGGGGATGTCTTTCAGTGGCAGAGACTGGGAGATTAGTCAGGATCGAGGTGAAGGCGAACGGAGCAAAGTACAGAGAGATCCTTGATTAAAACCTGCTGCAGAGCACTCAGGACCTCAGGCTGGGTTCCAACAGGACAATAACCCTAAGCTAGAGAGCCAAGACAACGCAGGAGTGGCTTCGTGACAAGTCTCTGACTGTCCTTGAGTGGCCCAGCCTGTGGCCCAGCCAGAGCCAGAGCCCGAACCCGATCCATCATCTCTGGAGAGACCTGAAAATAGCTGTGCAGCGACGCTCCCCATCCAACTTGACAGAGCTTGAGTGGATCTGCAGAAAAGAATGTCCGAAACTCCCAAAAATCAGGTGTGCCAAGCTTGTAGCTTGGCACACCAAAGAAGACTTGAGGCAATAATTGCTGCCAAAGGTGCTTCAACAAAGTACTGAGTAAATGTTCTAAATACTTATGTAAATGTGATATTTGTTTCATCATTATGGGGTATTGTGTGTAGATTTATGGGGGAATAAAAAAAAAAAATCTATTTTAGAATAAGGCTGTAAGATAACAAAATGTGCAAAAATTCAAGGGGTCTGACTACTTTCCGAATGCACTTTTATTCAAATTATGTATGTGCTGAGCAGTGGTGTAGTGCAGTGGTAACTTTTTGATCCTCACGATGCATATCAAAATAGTGTAGTGGAGGTATACTCCATATCAATTAATAAGGTTGATGGAACAGCTCCGAATGTTTAACTTAAAATGTTGATAAACTATTATCTCTTCACCTTTAAAGCGCAGTAGTGTGCAGACGCTGGTAGGCCTGCGTGCGAATGTCCCAAAATGTCCCGCATATGCGAGCTGCATATGCGAGCTGTTTCACATACAGAGATGGAAATATCCATTCAAAATGTAGAAAGAGGGGAGATCTAAAGATGCAACAGCTATCATAGGTTGCTAATATGACTAGGAAAATGCCTTTGTCTTCTAGACCAATAAGCATTTCAGACAGCAGATGTTCTGAAAGAGCTGCAAAACCTGGACCCGTACAAATCAGCTGGGCTAGACAATCTGGACCCTCTCTTTCTAAAACTATCCGCCGCCATTGTTGCAACCCCTATTACCAGCCTGTTCAACCTCTCTTTCGTATCGTCCGAGATCCCTAAAGATTGGAAAGCTGCCGCGGTCATCCCCCTCTTCAAAGGAGGTGACACCCTAGACTCAAACTGTTACAGACCTATATCCATCCTGCCCTGCCTATCTAAAGTCTTCGAAAGCCAAGTTAATAAACAGATCACTGACCATTTCGAATCCCACCGTACCTTCTCCGCTGTGCAATCCGGCTTCCGAGCTGGTCACGGGTGCAACTCAGCCTCGCTCAAGGTACTAAACAATATCATAACCTCCATCGATAAAATACAGTACTGTGCAGCCTTCTTCATCGACCTGGCCAAGGCTTTCGACTCTGTCAATCCCCGTATTCTTATCGGCAGACTCAATAGCCTTGGTTTTTCTAATGACTGCCTCGTCTGGTTCACCAACTACTTTGCAGACAGAGTTCAGTGTGTCAAATCGGAGGGCATGTTGTCCGGACCTCTGGCAGTCTCTATGGAGGTGCCACAGGCTTCAATTCTCGGGCCGACTCTTTTCTCTGTATATGTCTATGATGTCGCTCTTACTGCAGGCGATTCCCTGATCCACCTCTACACAGACGACACCATTCTGTATACTTCTGGCCCTTCCTTGGACACTGTGCTAACAAACCTCCAAACGAGCTTCAATGCCATACAACACTCCTTCCCGTGGCCTCCAACTGCTCTTAAACGCTACTAAAACCAAATGCATGCTTTTCAACCATTCGCTGCCCGCACCCGCCCGCCCGACTAGCATCACCACCCTGGACGGTTCCGACCTAGAATATGTGGACAACTATAAATACCTAGGTGTCTGGCTAGACTGTAAACTCTCCTTCCAGACTCATATTAAACATCTCCAATTCAAAATCAAATCTAGAATCGGCTTTCTATTTCGCAACAAAGCCTCCTTCACTCACGCCGTCAAACTTACCCTAGTATAACTGACTATCCTACCGATCCTCGACTTCGGCGATGTCATCTACAAAATAGCTTCCAACACTCTACTCAGCAAACTGGATGCAGTCTATCACAGTGCCATTCGTTTTGTTACCAAATCACCGCTACATATTCGTCGCCAGACCCACTGGCTCCAGGTCATCTATAAGTCTATGCTAGGTAAAGCTCCGCCTTATCTCAGTTCACTGGTCACGATAACAACACCCACCCGTAGCACACGTTCCAGCAGGTATATCTCACTGATCATCCCCAAAGCCAACATCTCATTTGGCCGCCTTTCCTTCCAGTTCTCTGCTGCCAGTGACTGGAACGAATTGCAAAAATCGCTGAAGTTGGAGACTTTTCTTTCCCTCACCAACTTTAAACATCAACTATCTGAGCACCTAACCGATCGCTGCAGCTGTACATAGTCCATCTGTAAATAGCCCACCCAATCTACCTACCTCATCCCCATACTGTTTTTGTTTACTTTTCTGCTCTTTTGCACACCAGTATCTCTACTTGCACATCATCTGCTCATTTATCACTCCAGTGTTAATCTGCTAAATTGTAATTATTCACTCCTATGGCCTATTTATTGCCTACCTCCTCATGCCTTTTGCACACACTGTATATAGACTTTATTTTTTCTACTGTGTCATTGACTTGTTTATTGTGTTATTGGCTTGTTTATTGTTTACTCCATGTGTAACTTTGTTGTTGTCTGTGTCACACTGCTTTGCTTTATCTTGGCCAGGTCGCAGTTGCAGATGAGAACTTGTTCTCAACTAGCCTACCTGGTTAAATAAAGGTGAAATAAAAAAATAAAAAAAATTAAATGAAAGGAATTTATTTGAAAACTAATATAACTGGATAGCACATATGAGGAAGAAAGTTTATAAAATAATTGGCTCCACATTTTTATGGTGGGATTTTGGCTAGGCTACTTTGAAGCAAGGTAAAACATGCCTCATGATCTGAATATAAATCATCCATGTTTCAAAATATTAAGGAACAAGAAAAACGTTGCAATGCTAATGATCCGAACTGTCTTCTGGTAGATGGAAAGGTTCTCCCAAAAACCGTTTCAGTTAACGTTAACTAGCTACAAAGTAGCTAACGCCCACCTGGCAGAATAATATCATGATTTTTTGCATCAATCCAGTGGTCATTTGTTTGCAAACTCCATCTCATGTGCACTACAGAATGTGCACAACAGAAACAGCGCTAAACCATTCAAGTGTGGCTGCACACTTGAATTACAATTCTTRGATTTTTCCCAGACCAAAAAGGGTCTCCTCATGTGGTTTTAGCATTGTTGTGGACTTATAACATCCAATTTTGTTGTTTTCCTATTAAAAAGTGCAATTTTAAAAGCTGACACGTGAATTTCTGACTCAGTTGACAGTCGCATTTATGTATTTCAATAGTAGGCCTACTGTTAGCCTATTTGCACAGTACAGTACATCTTAAGGTTGGCCTGACTGTGAAAGACCAATATGAGATTTATAATTTTAGGTCATTCAGAGTGTATGTCACTGTTTCTCATATAATCTTTTACACAGGGCGCCTTTCCTTCACTGGGCAGGGCGTTTAGCAATTGTTTTGCCAAATTAGAGTATACCAACTTCTCCAGTCACCCCTACACCACTGGTGCTGTCTTACATATTTCCTTAGGTGAAGTGTACGAGCAAGGTAAAAAAGTAAATATCAGGTTCTCGCAGGTTCAGAATCACCTTGGTGGAACACATTTCCAGTCACATTGTTAAAAGAACCCAAACTTCCCACTATTATCTGACGGCTACAGAACAAAGAAAAGGGTAGGCTGTCTTTCTCATCCTCCCTGCATTCATCACCCCCTCCCAACAAACACAAATAAACACACAGCCACAAGCACTGTGCATTTGTGTGTTCTGAGTTTTCTCTGTGTAACCACAGGCCATGTGTTCTAGTATCTAGCATCACTTATAGTAAAGCACAGCCTGTGCAATGCCAGTCAAAGACAATAGTGTGTGTGTGTGTGTGTGTGTGTGTGTGTGTGTGTGTGTGTGTGTGTGTGTGTGTGTGTGTGTGTGTGTGTGTGTGTGTGTGTGTGTGTGTGTGTGTCTGTGTGTAGTGGGCTAGTGTTGTGTGGCAATGATGCCCCTTCTGCCTGCCTGCCCGGCCCGATTTCATCTCCTTTCAAGGGAGCAGGGGGATGGAGGGGGAAGGGAGGGTTGATGGGAGATTTTTGGGGGGGAGTGTACACAAAAAGTCACCCTGAATCTGGCAGCTGATTAATCAAGGGCGATTTGGCGGCAAGCGCAGCGTACCCGCTCCATCCTGGCTAGTCCCTGTGTATTTATTTAGAGTAACCCGTAGCCAGTCATGCCTGACCTCAAACTATCAGGAGCAGCCACAGTTGCACCCAAGCATAAACAAACAAATGCGTAATGAAGGTAAGGGGGAGGGGGGCTGGGGAAGTGAAGTCAAGCGAGAGGAGAGGATCGGGAGTCTTTCTTTTCTTGTAGATAGGGATCTTGATCTCACAACAGAGTTCAAAAGTTCAGACTCATGACCTCGTCGCTGCGTTGCGGGGCAGAAATAGCATCCTGTGTGCTGCTATTTGTTTCCCCTCTGACATGGGAAAGGAAATCATTGACCTCCGATGGAACAATCCATCTTCTGAGCCCGGCTCATTTTGCAGGGGGTATCAAGTAGCTTTTAGTAAAGAGGAAACCTCCCTGTGTGTATACATGGCTAATTGGAAACGTTTGCCTGTGTATTTACTCATGGAACGGCCTAATGACAGAATTAAGATTTTTATAATGTTCAGAAAAGTAGAAAATAGAATCTCTGTTAATAATGAGAACCTTGAATAAATGGACTCGCACACATATGCATGGGCACGCACATCTACACCATATACACACACCCTGCAGCATTGGAAATTCTGCTTCGAAATCCCTTAAAATCTTTGCAATATGTTAACGGGTTGAAAGACATCAAGTTTGATCAATGTCATCATCTAAGCAGTCTCGTAAGTAGTTCTGTGAGCAGAAAAAGGCAAACAAACAATAAAACAAAAAGTATACGATGGGCCCTCTGTAGAGACGTATTGATCCAACATGAAGGTTAGCTAGCAGTCTGCCAGGGTTGGTTTTCAGGGCTGTGCAACATAGGCCTCTCCCATGTGGCTCACATAGAAAACACAGAAAAGAACAGAGTGGATAGGAGAGGAAGAACAACGCACACCCAATAAGACAGAGGATGTGTTGAGAGGAGCCAAAGCAGCCTTTCATTGAAAGCCCTGAATGAAGGTTATGGTCAACCAGCAGTGTTCCTGTAATATCTCATCTCTATATAGAGGACAGTAAGATAAAAGCCTCTGGGCAACATATTCAAGAGGAGAGCACCCACTGCCAGGTGTCGGTTAGTAAACATCCACAATGTCACAATGTCCTGCATCCCATCTTAATAAAGGCATTTTTAAAGACATGGTGGGAGTGGGGTGTGTGAGGTGGTGCTCATTGAGATGCTGTTTATCTACCTGCCTGTCCTCTCCTCCTCCCTCCTTCCCCTTGTGTTTGTAACTAATCTGCATGAGACGTGGCCGAGGGGGCAACGGTTGGGCAGGTTGGCAGTGCAGGCGGGTGGGCATCACCACCTGGTGCTGAGAGAGAGAGTTTCCTACCAGGGGACCATGGTGGGCCAGCCTCCCAACATAGTTTGTTGGGCTCTGATCCACCATAGCATCCCTCCCTCCCTTCCACCCTCCCTCCCATCACCCCATCCAGATTGGCCTTGCTGCTACAACTCTGACTGTTGGGAACAGAAGGGGATCTGGATCACGTTGAAAGAAACAGAGGAGAGGAGGATGATGGGATAATGGAGGGAGAGGGGAAGGAGAGGGACGGCTAGAGAGAACACGTCGGTAAACAGCAGCACCTTTGGTCCGGCGTCTGACTGGGCCTGGAGTCCTGGGGTGTGACAGGTAGACACTCTTATATAGTTCCCAGCTTTCCTAAACACAGAGGGGAGGTTGAGATGTCCCAGATGATCCCTTCTCCTTCCCCTCCTTCATTGCCCCTACTTCCAACAGAAGCTAAGGACCAACTCACTCCAGCGAGACTTTGGGGCATGGGAACAAACAATCTGATACACAGCAGGACATACATTGCCTTCAGAAAGTCCCTTGACTTTTTCCACATTTTGTTGTGTTACAACCTGAATTTAAAATTGATTAAATTGAGATTTTGTGTCACTGGCCTACACACAATACCCCATACTGTCAAAGAGGAATTATGTTTTGGAAATTCTTACAAAGTAATCAAAATTAAAAGCTGAAATGTCTTGAGTCAATAAGTATTCAACCCCTTTCTTATGTCAAGCGTAAATAAGTTAAGGAGTAAAAATGTACGTAACAAGTKACATGATGTCACGATCGTGTGGAGGAGAGACGGACCAAAACGCAGCATGTGAAAAATAAGACATCTTCTTTTTATTTTAAGAAGGAAAAACGAAACAAAACACTTTACAAACTAACAAAACAACAAACGACCGTGAAGCTACAAAACGAAAGTGCACACACAAGCTACTAACGTTTAGACATAGACAATTACCCACCAAACAAGGATCAAGCAGCGTGATCCGTGGCAACAGGAGCAAGGAACAAAGGATTCATGGACATGGGAGGAGATTTTGGATGGAAAGGGACCTTGGGCACAACCGGGAGAATATCGCCTCCCTCGTGAAGAGCTGGAGGCAGCGAAAGCCGAGAGGAGGCGATATGAGGAGGCAGCACGGAGGCAAGGCTGGAAGCCCGCAAGTACAACCCAAAAATTTCTTGGGGGGGGCTTAGAGGTAGTGGGCCGAGGGCAGGTAGGAGACCTGCGCCCACTACCCAGGCTAACCGTGGAGAGCGGGAGTACGGGCGGACACCGTGTTACGCAGTAGAGCGCACGGTGTCTCCTGTACGTGTTCATAGCCCAGTGCGGGTTATTCCACCTCCCCGCACTGGTAGGGCTAGATTGGGCATTGAGCCAGGTGCCATGAAGCCGGCTCAACGCGTCTGGTCTCCAGTGCGTCTCCTCGGGCCGGCTTACATGGCACCAGCCTTACGCATGGTGTCCCCGGTTCGCCTACATAGCCCGGTGCGGGTTATTCCACCTCCCCGCACTGGGCGGGCGACGGGGACCATTCAACCAGGTAAGGTTGGGCAGGCTCGGTGCTCAAGGGAGTCAGTACGCCTGCACGGTCCGGTATTTCCGGCGCCACCTCCCCGCCCCAGTCCAGTTCCACCAGTGCCTACACCACGCACCAGGCTTCCAGTGTGTCTCCAGAGCCCTGTTCCTCCTCCACGCACTCGTCCAATGGTGCGGTGTCTCCGCCCATTACCACCGGTGCCTACGCCACGCACCAAGTCTTCCTGTGCGTCTCCAGAGTCCTGTGCATCCTGTTGCTGCTCCCCGCACTAGCCTTGAAGTGCGTGTCCCCAGCCGGTACCACCAGTGCCGGCACCACGCACTAGGCCTAATGTGCGTATCCAGGGTCCAGTATGCCCTGTTCCTTCTCCCCGCACTAGCCTTGAGATGCGTGTCTCCAGCCCGGTACCACCAGTTCCGGCACCACGCACCAGGCCTACAGTGCGCCTCATCCGGCCAGAGCCATCCGTCTCCCCAGTGCCATCTGAACCATCCGTCTCCCCAGCGCCATCTGAGCCATGTCTCCCAGCGCATCTGAGCCATCCGTCTGCCCAGCGCCATCTGAGCCATCCGTCTGCCCAGTGCCGTCTGAGCCATCCGTCTGCCCAGTGCCGTCTGAGCCATCGTCTGTCCCGAGCCATTAGAGCCGCCCGTCTGTCCCGAGCCGTCAGAGCCGTTCGTCAGTCAGGAGCTGCTAGAGCCATTCGTCAGACAGGATCTGCCAGAGCCGCCAACCAGACAGGATCTGCCTGAGCGCCAACCAGACAGGATCTGCCAGAGCCGCCAACCAGACAGGATCTGCAGAGCCGCCAACCAGACAGGATCTGCCAGAGCCGCCAACCAGACAGGATCTGCCAGAACCGCCAACCAGACGGATCTGCCAGAACCGCCAACCAGACAGGATCTGCAGAGCCGCCAGCGAGCCATGAGCGTCCAGAGCCGCCAGCCAGCCATGAGCGTCCAGAGCCTTCAGCCTGCCATGAGCGTCCAGAGCCGTCAGCCTGCCATGAGCGTCCAGAGCCGTCAGCCTGCCATGAGCGTCCAGAGCCGTCACCTGCCATGAGCGTCCAGAGCGTCAGCCAGCCATGAGCGTCCAGAGCCGTCAGCCAGCCATGAGCGTCCAGAGCCGTCAGCCAAGCCATGACGTCAGAGCCTCACCAGCATGAGCGTCCAGAGCCGTCAGCCAGCCATGAGAGCCAGAGTCGCCCGCCAGCCATGGCAGACAGAGTCGCCCGCCAGCCATGGGCAGCCAGAGTCGCCAGTCAGCCGGGATCGGCTGAATCCGCCAGTCAGCCAGGATCTACCAGAGACACGAAGCGGATATTGACAATGCTGGAGTGGGGCCACGTCCCGCACCCGAGCCGCCGCCATATTAGGCCCACCCGGACCCTCCCTTTATAGTCAGGTTTTGCGGCCGGAGTCCGCACCTTTTGGGGGGTACTGGTCACGCCCTGGCCTTAGTATTATTTGTTTTCTTTATTATTTTAGTTAGGTCAGGGTGTGACATGGGGTATGTGTGTTTTGGGTGATTATATGGTATAGGGGGTGTTGGTTGTAGTGTATGGGTTTGTGTTGAGTGTATGTGTCTAGGTATGTCTATGGTTGAGTGTAGGTGTTTAGGAAAGTCTATGGTTGCCTGATTTGGTTCTCAATCAGAGACAGCTGGTTATTGTTGTCTCTGATTGGGAGCCATATTTAAGGTAGCCATAGGCTTTAGGTGTTTGTGGGTAATTGTCTATGTTGAACGTAAGTAGCTTGTGTGTGCACTTTCGTTTGTAGCTTCACGGTCGTTTGTTGTTTTGTATAGTTTGTATAAGTGTTTTGTTTCGTGTTCATTCTTCGTCGTTCTAATAAAAGAAGATGTATTCATATCCCGCTGCGCCTTGGTCCGTCTCTCCTCCACACGATCGTGACACATGAACTCACTCTGTGTGCAATGATAGTGTTTAACATGATTTTTGAATGATTACCTCCTGTCTGTACCTCACACATACAATTATCTGTAAGGTATCTCAGTCGATCACTGAATTTCAAACACAGACTCGAACACAAAGAGCAGGGAGGTTTTTCAATACCTCGCAAAAATGGGCACCTATTGGTATATGTGTGAAAATAAAAAAGGTAGACATTGATTATCCGTTTGAGCATGGTGAAGTTATTAATTACACTTGGATGGTGTATCAATAAACACAGTCACTACAAAGATACAGGCGTCCTTCCTCACTTAGTTGCCGGAGAGGAAGAAAACAGCTCAGGGATCTAATATGACCCATGGCCCTTCTAGCCATCTTTATTTAGAACAACAAAAAGTAAGCAAAAATGCCCACAGTCATTAAGCTAGTAAAGAGATTATTAAATATGTTTAAGTGATTGATAAGATTGAACTAGATCCATGATAATGAAATAATCAATATTGTGTTGCATCTTTAACCAATAGCCTAACAAAAGAACAACTATTACAAATAAAGTACAAAGACAACTTATGATTGTCTTTAAGACATCCTCTATATCAAATTTCAGCCAGACCGCCCAGCCACACGCCCAATCCCCACCAGTCTAGCCAATAACTCAACTGTCTCCCCGACAAAACTTCCTTCCCATCTTTTTTAATGTCTCAAGGGAAAGGTTTGGAAAATAATAGTTGAATGAAAACACACATGCACCTACACATTAACACACAGAAAAAGTACACCTGTCACGTATACTCCCTCTCCTGCACTCGAGGTTGTCAGGCTGCTCATTTTTACGCACACCTGTCATCATCGTTACACGCATTAGCGCCTCATCTGACTCACCTGAACTCAATTCACCTGCCTGATTACCTTCCCTATTACTGTCACTCCCTTTGGTTCTTTCCCTTGGCGTCATTGACTCTGTTTGTGTTTCATGTCTGTATGCTTTTCGTGTTTCTTGTTTTGTTCCTTGTGTCATTTATTATTAAATGTCACTCCCTGAACTTGCTTCCCGACTCCCAGCGTACACGTTACAACAACCTCCATAAAATTCATATCATAGGCCTAATGATACTGTAAGGTTCTATTTACTTGCACATAATATAGCTGGATCACCCTGTCCTGCCGGTAAGGGTCCACTGCCCCGTAGTGCCCCAACCCAACACACCCCACTCAGCTGTAGGATCTTAGTGAAACATTCATTATTGGTTTCAGGTGTGTTAGGCCAAGGATAGAGTGACAACAGTACAGCAGACCCCCAGGGCCAGGACTGAGCACCCCAGCAGCTAGGGATTGCCAAATTAGGTATCTAACCCTGATGTTGGCATGTTTTCAATACAGACTKATTTTTGTTGTACAGTTTTCCATATAAGGCATCCAGCCAGACCTTATGAAAGTTGACAGTATACCCTTAATCTTAAAATAAATCTAGTTATACTGTACATAACTTGACATTTGTCCCATACATTGTTGGAGGATAACCAACCTTCCAACTAATGGCAATGCATTTATTAGCACAGAAAAATGCTTGGTTACACAGTTTCTTCTGATAACAGGCTCCAGTATCAACATTTCCAAGCAAACAAAAACAGGGAGAATCTGTAGACATGCTGAAATAAAAAGAAAACATACTCCTTGACAGAATTCAGCCAGCCTTCACAAGACCACAATATAGGTAAATATGTCCCCTTTTGTGCTTTACACGTAAAGCAGAATAATACCATTTATGAGTGCATGATATTCAGTTTCACTGGCATATAGTGTGTTCTATGGATGGTCTTAAACGTCAGTAATTTATGTCTGAGATTATATGAACATGACTGGGCATTCTAACATATCTGTATCCATTCATCATTATCAATAGCTTCTACCAAGTCTTCCTCACATTTTTGTATTACAAATGTGGAACTTTTTCAGACTGCTTTCAAATAGCGTCTTGCTTGTCCGGTGTTTGCTGGACAGAGAGAATAATGTGTTGCATCTGCAAAAATTCCCCTCACCTCTGTCACAGACTGGTCTTCCCTGGCTGCCTGACCCTGCTGATACCCCTGTCACCATCTGATCCCCCTAAAATGAGGCATGACAAAGAAATATCTTGGTGTACATTTCTACATTATATTATCCAAGAATAGAATCAATGGTTCAATAATTGAAATGACCATTATTCCCAGATCCCAGACTGTAGCTTTATTAAGCTTAGGCTGCCTTCCTGTAGCTACTGTACTGTAGGTATATCCATCAATTCAAGATGGAATTTGTATCATTCACTGAATTCTGCAAAATTCACCTGAGCTCTGTAGACTGGTCTTCTTTGGCTGTCTGACCCTGCTGGGACCCCTGTCACCATTTGATCCAACTAAAACATGATGAGCATAGTGTTGTGTACTGACTGCACTAGAGGGTCCCGACAGAGATCATTGCAGCATGATCAGAATTTTTCATGCTGCAGGCAGGAGCGGGTGGTCAGACAGACACATTTAGGATTCAAATATTTTTGTTGTCCCACAGATTATTTTGAAATGGTTCTCTTTCTTCTTTGTATGTGTTACCCTACCTATTGTATTAAAAACACATTTTTCGCATCATTCACACCTACCTCTCCTAGTTGGGCGTGAGAGTTCAAGTGCTCCCGGTATGTGTGGTCTCATTGAAATAGAGTAGGCTGCCTACATGGACGGAGAATCACATGGCAGTAAACTTGAATATGAAATTAACTTAAATCTGATTAGATTGTAGTTTACTACAGTGTCTATAAAAATTGATAATGAAAAGAAGTGGAGGGCGTTCAACCAACGTTAGTCGAAGTGCATTAAAAATGTAATCATAATTGAAAACATAGGTTAGGCTACTATGCTGAGAGAGCGTTGCGCCTTTTAATTTTCAGTAAGTATGGATTACCAATGTAAGTGTCTCTGCCTGCAAATCGTTCTCCTAAAAGGTAGGCTATACCTTATAGGACTACGCGAAACGTAGCAAGTGTCGCGGTCATCATTCATGCTGCTTCCAGTTCAGTAGCCATACCTGCCAGATCAGGTGCGCGTGTTGCCTCAATTAAATAGAGTAGGATATAAATCAAATCAAATCAAATTGTATTTGTCACATACACATGGTTAGCAGATGTTAATGTGAGTGTAGCGAAATGCTTGTGCTTCTAGTTCCGACAATGCAGTAATAACCAACAAGTAATCTAACCTAACAATTCCACAACTACTACCTTATACACACAGTGTAAAGGGATAAAGAATATGTACATAAAGATATATGAATGAGTGATGGTACAGAACGGCATAGGCAAGATGCAGTAGATGGATAGAGTACAGTTAAATATACAATGAGATGAGTAATGTAGGGTATGTAAACATAAAGTGGCATAGTTTAAAGTGGCTAGTGATACATGTATTACATAAAGATGGCAAGATGCAGTATGATGATAGAGATACCAGTATATACATATACATATGAGATGAGTAATGTAGGGTATGTAAACATTATATTAAGTGGCATTGTTAAAGTGGCTAGTGGTACATTTACACATAATTTCCGTCAATTCCCATATTAAAGTGGCTGAGTTGAGTCAGTATGTTGCAGCGGCCGCCTAAATGTTAGTGGTGCTGTTTAACAGTCTGATGGCCTTGAGAAAGAAGCTGTTTTTCAGTCTCTCTCGGTCCCTGCTTGATGCCACCTTACTCACCTCCGCCTTCTGGATGATAAGCGGCCGTGAACAGGCAGTTGCTTGGGTGGTGTTTTGTCCTTGATGATCTTTATGCTTCCTGTGACATCGGGTGTGATGTAGTGTCCTGAGATGCAGGTAAGTTGCCCCCTTGATGCTTGTGCAGACCTCACTACCCTCTGGAGAGCCTTACGTTGTGGCGGAGCAGTTAGCCTACCAGGCGGTGATTACAGCCCGACCAGGATGACTCTCGTATTGGCATCTGTAGAAGTTTGTGAGTACTTTTGTGACATAGCCGAATTCTATCAGCCTCCTGTCGGTTGGAAAAGGCGCTGCTGCGCCTTCTCACAACGCTGTCGGTGTGGGTGACCAATTCAGTTTGTCCGTGATCGTGTACACCGAGGAACTATAAAACTTTCCACCTTTTCCACTACGTCCCGTCGATGTGCTCCCTCTGCTGTTTCCTGAAGTCCACAAATCATCTCCTTTGTTTGTTGACGTTGCGAGTGTGAGGTTATTTTCCTGACACCACACTCGAGGGCCCTCCCCCCTCCCGATTAGGCCGTCTCGCGTCTGTTGGCAAGGCTACCACTGTCAGTGTCATCCGCAAACTTGATGATTGAGCTTGATGACGAGTGTGGAGGGTACTATGGTGTTAAATGCTGAGCTGTAGCGTCGATGAACAGCGTTCTCCACATAGGTATTCCTCTTGTCCAGATGGTTAGGGCAGTGTGCAGTGTGTTGCAATTTGCGTCGTCTGTGGACCTCTATTGGTGGTAAGCAAATTTGGAGTGGGTCTAGGTGTCCGGTAGGTGGAGTGATATGTGCTCCTTGACTAGTTCTCCGAAATACTCATGATGACGGAAGTGAGTGCTACGGGCGGTGCGTTAGCTCAGTTACCTTAGCTTTCTTGGGAACAGGAACAATGGTGCCCTCTTGAAGCATGTGGGAACAAGCAGACTGGCGATAAGGATTGATTGAATATGTCCGAAACACACTAGCCAGCTGGTCTGCGCATGCTCTGAGGACGCGCTGGGAATGCCGTCTGGGCCTGCAGCCTGCGAGGGTAACACGTTTAAATGTTTTACTCACCTCGGCTGCAGTGAAGGAAGCCCGCAGGTTTGGTAGCGGGGCCGTGTCAGTTGCACTGTATTGTCCTCAAAGCGAGCAAAAAATTATTTAGCCTGTCTGGAGCAAGACATCCGGTCCCGACGGGGCTGGTTTTCTTTTTGTAATCGTGTGACTGTAGACCCTGCCACATACCTCTTATGTCTGAGCTGTGAATTGCGACTCTATTTTGTCCTCATACTGGGACTTAGCTTGTTTGATTGCCTTGCGAGAGAGAATAGCTACACTGTTTATTCGGTCATGTGTCCGTCACCTTGCCCTGGTTAAAAGCAGTGGTTCGCGCTTTCAATTTCACGCGAATGCTGCCGTAAATCCACGTTTCTGTTTGGGAATGTTTTAATCGTTGCTTGGGTACGACATCGTCAATCCACTTTCTAATAACTCGCTCACCGAATCAGCGTATTCGTCAATATTGTTGTGCGACGCAATGCGGAACACTTCCAATCCGCGTGATCGAAGCAGTCTTGAAGCGTGGAATCAGAATAGTCGGACCAGTGTTGAACAGACCTGAGCGAGGAGCCTTGTTTTAGTTTCTGTTTGTAGGCTGGAATCAAACAAAATGGAGTCGTGGTCAGCTTTTCCGAAAGGAGGGCGGGGAGGCCCTTATATGCCCGTCGCGAAGTTAGTATAAACAATGATCCAAGGTTTTACCAGCCCTAGTAGCACAATCGATATGCTGATAGAATTTAGGGAGTTTTGTTTTCAGATTAGCCTTGTTAAAATCCCCACGCTACGATGAATGCAGCCTCAGGGGGTATGGTTTCCAGTTTACAAAAGAAGTCAGATAAAGTTCGTTCAGGCCATCGAGTGTGTCGCTTGGGGAGAATATATACTAGGCTGTGATTATAATCGAAGAGAATTCCCTTGTAGATAATCGCGGTGACATTGATTTGAGGAATTCTAGATCAGGTGAACAGAATGACTTGAGTTCCTGTATGTTGTTATGATCACACCACGTCTCGTTAATCATAAGGCATACACCCCCGCCCCTCTTCTTACCAGAAAGATGTATGTTTCTGTCGGCGCAATGCGTGAAGAAACCAGCTGGCTGCACCGACTCCGTTAGCGTCTCTTGAGTTAGCCATGTTTCCGTGAAGCAGAGAACGTTACAATCTCTGATGTCTCTCTGGAATGTTACCCTTGCTCGGATTTCATCAACCTTATTGTCAAGAGACTGGACATTGGCGAGTAGTATGCTAGGGAGTGGAGCGCGATGTGCCCGTCTCCGAAGCCTGACCAGGAGACCGCTACGTTTGCCCCTTTTACGGCGTCGCATAGGGTTGCCGGCTGGGATCAGATCCATTGTATTGGGTGGAAGGCAAAACACTGGATCCGTTTCGGGAAAGTCATATTCCTGGTTGGAACGATGGTGAGTTGACGTTAATCTTATATTCAGTAGTTCCTCCCGACTGTATGTAATGAAACCTAAGATTACCTGGGGTACCAATGTAAGGAATAACACATAAAAAAACTAAATACTGCATATTTTCCAAGGAACGCGAAGCGAGGCGGCCATCTCGGTCGGCGCCGGAAGTGAGATGTAGCCTAGGTCTACATGGGTGGAGAAGCATGGGGCAGATATCTTTCCAAGGAAATGTACTTCCTAAATAGGCCTAAAATTAGGCTATAGTTTACCACATTGCTAAGAGATAGGCCTAAATATTGATCTCCGTCTGAAAGTCTTCCCACTCCTAAAAGGTAGACCATAAAAATAGCTCAAGAGAAAGTGCAAGTCTCTCCAACTCTGCTCTCTTCAAATTACATCTAGCATATTGGCTGATATAGTTCAGTAATACAATGTAAGGGCCATGTGAGAATCTCTGGTAATTTAAGCTATTTCTTAAGTTATTTTTGCGCATTTAATATTGGTCTCTGCACAGACCTCTACAGTGCACCATGACAGTGAAGTCTGTAACATTAGAGTTGTTTATTACTGTCTATTAGTGTGAAAAGTAAGGAATTAGCTAGGGAAACTGACAGATTAATAACATTACATTGCCATGCTGACTAATACAACTCACATTGATATTCTGACATTTTCTCAGTGCAATCTTCAATTGTTTGGCCGATTGTTTCATTGTTTGATTCAGGTCTAGTTTAATTGAAGCAAAAATAATAGCTAATGTAAGCCAACTTTTGTCCAGCTCTCTCTCTAATGGTACATCAACAGGCAAAAGATTGCCAAGTTCATTTACTTCTTTAACGGGACAAAACAAAGGCTACAAACAATTCCATACAAATAACTGCTGTTAGATAGTAATAATAGCCACCTGATATTGCTATCTTACAGACAACTAAAGGCTAGATCTGACCTGGCTGTGGTAGCTACTCACTAGTGTAGCTTATTCATTCACCTCAGTCAGGAGGGGATGAAACATTAGCTAATGTTACATGTCAGTTACAATACTAGCTCAGCACTGTGAATAAACACTCCTTTTTTTATTTTTCTGTTAAGATAAACAGCAGTTACCTTGCCAGTTACATCAGTCAACTAAAGAGTAGCCAGTTTCTGTCCTGCTTCCTTTTACAACTCAGTGAATGAGCGCAACACGTACGCACTGACCTATGTTCAACTCTCCCGTGCTGGACCAGCCAGCTTTCTAGAAGCTTGGCCTTCACACAGCCTGTCATCCCGCTCTGTGATGTCTGCATGGTCTGAAATCTAGTCGGATAAACAATCCAAACAACCTACCTGACCGCTCGGAGGCATCCGCATGGTCCTAAAGCACACTGTTGCCGTGTTTTGTATCACATTCCAATTATAAAACTGGGGGGGGACAAACATGCAATTTCAGAGTGTGGGGGGGGACATGTCCCCGATCCACTGTGAAAGTTGCGCCTCTCCTGTCATTAAGCAATGATAAACATCCAACTTGACATATATATTTTTTTTATAATAATTTAATAATATTTTACAATCTAGGTGTGCAAATCTCCTAGAGACTTACCCAGAAAGACTCACATCTGTAATCGCTGCCAAAGGTGATTACTGTATAACATGTATATATTTCGGCGTGTGAATACCTATGTACATGAGACATTTCTGAATTTAATTTTCGCGAATTTGCAAAAATGTCTAAAAACCTGTTTTCACTTTGTCATCGTGGGTTATTGTGTGTACATATATATATATTTCATCAATTTAAAATTCAGGCTGTAACACAACAAAATGTGGAATAAGTCAAGGGGTATGAATACGTTCTGAAGGCACTGTACATACTGTATCAATGTGGTCATTCGTAAAACAGGGAGGTCCCCCATAAGTCGCCAGCTTCATTAATAAGTGCATCAACGACATCGTCCCAACCAGAAGCCATTGATTACTGGCAACATCCGCACTGAACTAAAGGCTAGAGCTGCCGCTTTCCAACAATCCATCAAACAGGCAAAGCGTCAATACAGGACAAAGATCGAATCCTACTGCGGCTCTGATGCTCATCGGATGTGGCAGGGCTTGCAAACTATCACAGATTACAAATGGAAACCCAGCCGCAAGCTGCCCAGTGACGCAAGCCTACCAGATGAGCTAAATGCCTTCGAAGCAAGCAACACTGAACCATGCATGACAGCACCAGCTTTTCCGGATGACTGTGTGATCACAATATGAGCAAGACCTTTAAAAATTCAGACATATTACCAGGACGCATACTCAGTGAATGCGCTGACCGGCTGTCAGTGTCTTCACTGACATTCTCAACAAACCTCTYACTGCATGGCTGCGGACGACTCCAACACCATCATTATGTTTGCTGACGACACGACAGTGGTAGGTCTGATCATCGATGACAATGACACAGCCTATAGGGAAGAGGTCAGAGACCTGGCAGTGTTGTGCCAGGGCAACAACCTCTCCCTCAACATCAGCAAGACAAAGGTGCTGATCGCGGAATAGAGGAAACGGAGGACCGAGCACGCGCCCGTTCGCATCGACTGGGCTGTAGTGAATTGGGTTGAGAGATTKAAGTTCCTCTGTGTCCACATCACTAAGGATCTATCATGGTCCACACACCAACACAGTCATGAAGAGGGCATGACAATGCCTCTTCCCTCTCAGGAGGATGAAAAGATTCGGCATGGYCCTTCAGATCCTCAAAAAGTTATACAGGTACATCTATCATGGTCATTGAGAGCATCTTGACTGGCTGCATCACCTCTTGGTATGGCAACTGCTTGGCATCCGACTGCAAGGTGCTAGAGAGGGTAGTGCGTATGGCCCAGTACATCACTGGGGCCAAGCTCCCTGCCATCCGGGACCGCTATACCAGGCGGTGTCAGAGGAAGGCCCTAAAGATTGTCAAAGACTCCAGCCACCCAACTCATAGACTGTTCTTTCTGCTACTGCACGGCAAGCGGTACAGATGCACCAAGTCTGGAACCAACAGGAACCTGAACGGCTTCTATCCCCAAGCCATAGGAATGCAAAATTGTTCATCTGGTTTGCTATTTGGTTAACTATTTAACTCTCTGCACTGACCGTTTTTGCACTAACTTTTTTGACTCATCACATACTCTGCTACTACTGTTTATTATCTATCCTGTTGCCTAGTCACTCTATTCCTAGTTATATGTACATATCTGTACATCAATTACCTCGTACCCCAGCACATCGACTTGGTACTAGTATCCTGTGTATAAAGCCAAGTTATCATTGCTCATTGTATATTTATTATTATTTTATTATTACTTGTTATTACTTTTCTATTATTTCTCTATTTTGTCTCCCTCTGCATTGTTGGGAAGGGCCCGTATGTCTACACCTGTTGTTAACGAAGCATTTGACAAATAACATTTTATTTTATTTTAAATACAGTGGTGTCACAACATACTGTGATATGAACATGTCAATTAAGTGTATTAATAGTTTATTGTTTGGCACCCTATTTAATCAAGATAATATACATATTCAATTACACTGACAACTCCTGTTTTACAACATTGACCTTGAAAATAGCCTCTCCAAGAGCCTATAAAATAAGTAAACAGCCCACAGTTGATGATACATTGTGGATAAAAAATATATATCACCTTTTTCGCACACACCACACACACAGTAGTATGTGACTGAAAGAGCAAATATTCCACATCAACACCCCATGTCCAAACTTCTGACAAAATTATGCACACGCCATACTGTAAGAAAATATTTTCTGTCAAAGTTAATACCCTCGACAGCTTCTCAGCTCTCTCTGACAAAATAAAAGAAATGCATAACCCTTTGACTTTAGAATTTGGGGATTTAGAAGACGACATGACAGATGTATCACCGCATTCCACATCTCCTCTGCCAAATAAGTATGAAAAAGCATGATTCATTTTCACAATATGCGGATGCATTGATGGCCAATATCCATACAGCATGCCAGGAGAGAGTAGGCAGCAGGCAGGCGAGTCAGAGAGCGAGAGAGCAACCTTAACCTTGAGCTTTCACCATTGTAAGTTGACATCTCTAAAAACATGTTCTTTTTTTCTTCGAGTGTGGGCTGTCAGCAGGGCTGTCTATGGCGAGGAGAAGCGACATTCACTAAGGAAGGACACGTGGCTCGGGGAAGAGGAGGAGGAGGGGAGGTCTTCATAAAGTCACTCAGTACTTACCTGTCACTGTTAAGTAGACAGGTACTTACCGCTAACACCCCTCCCTAATATCTTTATGAATATTTATAACTTTTTCCCCTTCTAATACGTTGCTCATTAATGTCATAGCTGCCAAATATTGACTATGACTTTATTTTTCAGAAATAGTGCATAAATAATACAGCTTTTAAAGAGAGACTCTGGCGTGCTTAAATACATACCTTTTCCTCCATTCCCTTCGATCAAAAAGCATTTCATTATTATAAGCTGCTTTGTTTTTGTTTTTCCTACTGTCTTGTTGCAGTTTAAATGCAGAATATATATTTATTTACCTACATATATCCCTTCATCTACTTCAAACCCCATACTGTATGTACAGTATCCCTACTTTGTTTCTCATAGTGAGTGTGGTCAGAAGTGTTCTTATTGTGTTGGAGAACTTTGAGAGTTGAAGTAGGAGTTTCTGCTGGGTATCATCAGTGGAAACAGGGGAAAATTACTCTCTGGTCTGCTGGGATTTTCTCCCTGATTACTCCCTAACTCTCGCTACGTTGCTGCATGCGCTTCTCTTCCCATGAAAACTTGGTCCGGAGACCAGGGTCGCAATCCACACTGTAAAAAACTGGGAGGGGGATGGGGAGGGGATTAAATATAGTTCTTTATTTTCTGTTGTAATGTCGTAATGTTTGAGGAGGCTAAAGGCCACAGTTAGATCATCTAGGGACTCCCATCTGAGGCAGATCTGGTATTAAGTAATATGTACAGTATCAGGCTGACCTTCACAATCAGATGAGGGCAATCTGGGGTCGTAATCAAACTAGCGACTTGCTGTATGTTCAACATTTCCCAGCTCCTCAAAGAGTAAGACTCAATGCACACTGCTTCAACAGACAATGGTGTATTCATGCTCCAGCATAGAGATGTTTACTGAATACTTTTGAGGTGGACTCTGATAAAGTGTGCTGTGGATATTGTAACGAACGTCGTCGGGAGAAGGAGAAGAGGACCAAGATGCAGCGTGGTAAGTGTCCATATTACTTTTAATAAATACGAAATACTTGAACAAAAACCAACAAAACGACAAACGAACAGTTCTGCAAGGTATACACACAAAACAGAAAACAACATAGAACACCAGACATAGAATGCCCACCCAAACTCACGCCCTGACCAACCAAAATAGAGACATAAAAAAGATCTCCAAGGTCAGGGCGTGACAGATATACAGTATCAGTGGCCAAAATGAGTAACTTCAGCTCATATCTATGTAAAGCGATCATCTTCCTGTTGTGTGTCCTCCATCATTCCTCGATTTTGGAAATCAAACTCTCTCACATACCTCATGCATTCTTTATCAGAACCCTATATTGTTATTTTTGTCTGCCACCTCCTTTTATTCATTTTTTATTCTGTTTTGAAAACTTAGAGATGCTCTTCCCCCCTTCACCACTTTGCAGTAATCGATAGCTTTTCATTGGTCCAGCTGTCAATCAAGGCAGCATCAACTGTGAAGCGGTTTCTATGGAAGTGATATGAAATGAATAAATAAATCAGTGATCTTAGATATAGGCTGATCTTTAAACATTTCATTCCATGTGAAGTCTATCAAAGCATTTGAATCCATCCATCAGAATAGGTGCTATTATGTGGTCAGAAATAGTCATACAGTCTTTTCTGTATGTAGTGGACAATTAGGCTATTGCCAAGCAGATGGTTTTATTTGAAGTCCTATGGAGATGACTAGAATATACAGCATAGTATAACTGCACTGATAAATGCAACGGATTCAAAGGAAATATGAGTTTGCATGTGTGAGAGAGTGTGCTGGAGATGAAAGGAATGGAGAGTTACAGTGTTGGACAGACACAAGAAGAGGTCTGTTATTTCTATAATTGCATTCTGTTGGGATGTCAGTACCAACCCCTATCTCTAAGAGTAAACAAATTAGCCTAGCGAAGCTTTGTCAAAGGTCAAAGTTGTGGACATAGACAGGAAGTAGCTAGTGTGACAGACTAAGGCCTTTCTGGCTCATCGCTCAGGGAGGAACAGATGTTGGTGGCAACGCACCGTGTGATTATCGCCACGGTGATAGAGGAACAGAGGCGGCAGGCGGCCTTGGATGGATGCTGGTAATTACCCATACTCCCCTGGGATGGAGATGACACGTGCCTGCCACTCTCCAAGATCACAGGGGCATAATTAGAAGTCCAGTAACAGTTGTTAATAGAGCAACGAATAAAGGAAGCAGAGAGAGCTGGGACTGGGTGTAAAGCAGAGAGAGCTGGGACTGTATGTAAAGCAGAGAGAGCTGGGACTGGGTGTAAAGCAGAGAGTGCTGGGACTGGGTGTAAAGCAGAGAGAGCTGGGACTGGGGTGTAAAGCTAGAGAGAGGGCTGGGTGTAAAAGCAGAGAGAGCTGGGACTGGGTGTAAAGCGAGAGAGAGCTGGGTGTAGAAAGAGAGAGAGCTGGACTGGGGGAAGCGGATTGTGTAAAAGGAGAGAGAGCTGGGACTGGGTGGTAAAGGAGAGGGAGCTGGGACTGGGTGGTAAAGAGAGAGAGGAGAGAGAGCTG
Source organism: Salvelinus sp. IW2-2015 (assembly GCF_002910315.2). Lineage (NCBI taxonomy): Eukaryota > Metazoa > Chordata > Actinopteri > Salmoniformes > Salmonidae > Salvelinus > Salvelinus sp. IW2-2015. The sequence goes on from NC_036843.1 coordinate 16,095,831, forward strand.
GGACTGGGAGTAAAGCATAGAGAGCTCGGACTGGTGTGTAAAGGAGAGAAGCTGGGACTGGGTGTAAAGGAGAGAGAGCTGGGACTGGGTGTAAAGGAGAGAGAGCTGGGACTGGGTGTAAAGTAGAGAGAGCTGGGACTGGGTGTAAGCAGAGAAAGCTGGGGACTGTGGTGTAAAGCAGAGAGAGCTGGGACTGGGTGTAAAGGAGGAGAAGGCTGGACTGGGTGTAAAGGAGAGAACTGGGACTGGTGTGAGAGACTGGGACGGTGTAAAGGAGAGAGCTGGGATTGGGTGTAAAGCAGAGAGCGCGGGGACTGGATGTAAATGAGAGAGAGCTGGGGACTGGGTGTAAAGAGAGAGCGCTGGACTGGGTGAAAGCGGAGAGACTGGGACTGGGTGTAAAGGAGAGGGAGCTGGGACTGGTGTAAAGGAGAGAGAGGATGAGAGAGCTGGGACTGGGAGTAAAGCATAGAGAGCTGGGACTGGGTGTAAAGGAGAGAGAGCTGGGACTGGGTGTAAAGGAGAGAGAAGCTGGGACTGGGTGTAAAGGAGAGAGAGCTGGGACTGGGTGTAAAGTAGAGAGAGAGCTGGGACTGGGTGTAAGCAGAGAGAAAGCGGGACTGTAGGAGAAGCTGGGACTGGTTGTAAAGGAGGAGAGCTGGACTGGGTGTAAAAAGGAGGAGAGCTGGGACTGGTGTAAAGCAGAGAGAGCTGGGACTGGGTGTAAAGGAGAGAGAGCTGGGACTGGGTGTAAAGGAGAGAGAGCTGGGACTGGGTGTAGAGGAGAGAGAGCTGGACTGGGTGTAAAGGAGAGAGAGCTGGGACTGGGTGTAAAGCAGAGAGCGCTGGGACTGGGTGTAAAGCAGAGAGCGCTGGGACTGGTGTAAAGCAGAGAGCGCTGGGACTGGCGTGTAAAGCAGAGAGCGCTGGAACGGGGGTAAACAGAGAGAGCTGGGACTGGGTGTAAGGAGAGAGAGATGGGACTGGTTGTAATGAGAGAGAGCTGGGACTGGGTGTAAAGGAGATAGAGCTGGACTGGGTGTAAAGCAGAGAGAGGGGGGGGGGGGGGGGGGGGGGGGGGGGGGTGCTGGGGACTGTGTGTAAAGGAGAGAGAGCTTGGACTGTGTGTAAAGGAGAGAGAGCTGGGACTGGGTGTAAGCAGAGAGAGCTGGGACTGGGTGTAAAGGAGAGAGAGCTTGGACTGTGTGTAAAGGAGAGAGAGCTGGGACTGGGTGTAAAGCAGAGAGAGCTGGGACTGGGTGTAAAGCAGAGAGAGCTGGGACTGGGTGTAAAGCAGAGAGAGCTGGGACTGGGTGTAAAGGAGAGGGGGTGCTGATGGAGGATTTCCCTCTCTATTGTCTTGCTACTGTTTTCTCAATGCCATAACCTTACCGAAAGGCATTAGGGACATTTAGAGTGGTTTCAGTTGGATTGGATGGTAGGAACGACAATCTGTTTGAATCACTGGGCAATAAAGTGAATAAGGGACTTGGTTTTAGGAAGGAGCTGTCTTGTTCCTATATTTAGAGCTTAGGTTAGACATATCCTCAGTGGCGACCGGTCATTCGCAATAGAAATAAAAATGTTTTTGGGGTTGCCTGTTTTGCATGTTATTTTGAAAATAATACCTGTCACATATATGTTTGCAAACAATGTAAAAAAATATATAYTCTTGAGTTAATAAAACTGCATGCAAAATGCAGGTGTTTCAGCCTAGCTCTGTGCTTTCTGTGGGGGGGCAGACAGAGGAAAATAAGGTGTTGGTAATGGTCTCTAGTTGCGCCGTGTTCCGTCACTCAAGGGGACACTAGGTCACCGCTGAATTTAAGGGTCGAGCTCGAAAAATTCAAGCCTCTTGGGTGCTGCCATAGAGTTACATTTGAAGTGCCCATCCAAGAAGGCTCAAGGTTATTGGCCACAGATAAAATGACGTCAAATTACATGATATCTACAGTAGCTTGATTGGACTTTAAGAATCTTGGCTAACAAGCTAGCAGTCATCATCATGAATCAAGTCAACAATCTACTGGCAAATCCTTTTTAATCCTTGTCATATGAAGAGAAATAATTAAGAGAAATTATAGATAAAACGTATCGGTGCTCATTGGCCATTGGACACAAACATTACACAACAAGTTGGAAATCGCAAATTCAACAATGAGTGGTTTGGAAGAAATCAATGGCTAACTGCAAGCATTGCAAAGCAATCACTAGCCTGTTATTCAGTGGAGTGGGTGTGTGGTCCAATGTCTGGGTTTAAGGGTCTCTTTTCCACACTTAAAAGGATAAATATTCAACATTGGCTATGCTGTCAATCCAGCATGACTTCTGCCGCTCTCAAAACACCTGGATATCTGACTTCCGTGAGTTCAAGACAACTGGAAACTGGGAACAAAACAAGCGCTTTGAACCGTCATCCAACTCGGAATTGCAAGTCGGGAACTTGGGCCTCTTTCTAGAGCTCCGACCTGAAGATCACTGACGTCATCATGATTCAACCTTGTTTTTTTAGGAGATCCCAGTTGTCTTGAAAGCACCATAAATCCAGAGAATGCCAAAATTTGATGACAAAATTTGATGACAAAATGTGCCCACGAAGGACAACCGTGCCACCTTGCTGTTCAAGTGAGCACAGCACAACAAGGTGAGTCAAAAATGTATTGCATGCTGCTGCATAATTGATGTAATATGCCAGGGAGATATGTATACTATAGCAAAGAAAGTAACACTAAGTGTATGTTGTATAGTAAGCTGTATAGTAAGCTGCCAATGTGCCTCACCCTAATAATTTGGTCCCTTTTCCACTCTTAATTTTGCCTACTGTTCTGGTGGTGCACATGTAGCATATAGCCTGTTTTAGAGAAATGTAATGTCTCGGAGGAAATGCCATTCAGCTGAAGACCAAGGTAAGCCTGCAGGCAGCCAGCCTGCCACATGGAGTCGCTAGAGCACGATGAGCCAAGTAAAGCCCCCTCCGGCCAAACCTTCCCCTAACCCGGYCGACGCTGTACCAATTGTGCGGCGCCCTATGTGACTCCCGATCACGGCCGGTTGTGATACAGCCCGGGATCGAACCCGGGTCTGTAGGAACGTCTCTAGCACTGTGATGCACTGCGTTAGACTGCTGTGCCACTCGAGAGGTGCTCAGTCATGTCTCAATCAGAATTACGGATTGCCTGTTATCCGCTCGTCGTTCCCTTATGACATAGTTTGCACATCTCAATTGTTAGTAGAAACCACATTTGTTTAAGCAAGTCAGCCATATCAGCAAAGTTTTTTTAAAGGCAGTAATTGAGACTGAATGAACTGTTTCGCTGCCAGACAAGGCAATGCTGATAATCCGGTGTAGCAATGTGTTGGGACTTCTGTTGGGACTCTGCTGTTGACACAGCTTTATGTAGGCCCTAAAAGTGTGTGGGCACCGTTTGTCACTGTTATAGTGCAATTCATGTATTGTTTAGTGATGTGTTGTGGCTTTGCTGGCATGCATAATTTCTTTTTCTTTTTTAGTTTGCCCCACTAAGATTTACTTGCTAAAATCGCAAAGAAGTGTTTGTCATCACGAGACACTGAAGTTACATGAAGTTSTAACCCACCTTTTCAATAAACTTTTTGGAACTCTTCATCCTTTTAACTTGAACAAATGATTTCAACCTGAAGTTTTAGCTCACCCATGCCATGGAACACAATTGAACAAACTCTCAGAAATGCCATGTTGTCATCACAAAGAGGAGTTTTATGTTGAGCTACAAAGGAGCTGAAGTGTACAACAACACTATCACCAGCTCACCTCATGCCCGACATCAGTCTATACCCCCCCCCCCCCAAAAAAATAAATCTTAAGTGCAGCAACATTCAGCAGTCAGTGACAGGTGTGCTTTTGTCCGTGTCGTGATGGCGAGAGTGCCCACGACACATGGCTCTTAAAAGCTCTGTGGAAGGCCTCCCATGTCAGAGCATATCACAGCAGCCTTTTAACAGCACAAAACCCCTTTGACAGCCCCAAAATGGCTCCTCACGCTCCCCTTTGTTCTACAGGCGCTCCCCGTAAACGGGAACATTTGACCCTTTCTTTCATTTGACGGCCCTATGAATTCTTCAGGGTGAAAAGGCTTAATGGATAAAAAATACCATTTGGACGGAGAAAAGTTAGCAAGCACAATTATCCATCTACTGGGAAACCGCGGTTGTGTCAGAATCCTTCTTTTCAAGTTCTCTACCTTAGAAAGTACTTCAGAAAGCCTGCTGGAGTGGGTTTGATGTCAATAGACATGCACTTGATATATGTGTCAGCTTGACAAATAACACGAAGTGTGCTGTATGACAAGTAAATACAACATATTTTATTTAATGAGAGTAGCAGATCATTGTGTGTGTGTGTGTGTGTGTGTGTGTGTTGTGTGTGTGTGTGTGTGTGTGTGTGTGTGTGTGTGTTGTGTGTGTGTGTGTGTGTGTGTGTGTGTGTGTGTGTGTGTGTGTGTGTGTGTGTGTGTGTTGTGTGTGTGTTGTGTGTGTGTTGTGTGTGTGCATAGTGCAGCGGGTGTGTGTCCCTAAGCTGCCGTTGTGTCGCATGGCGCTGTGCTTGGCGACAGACCCTGTAATAGGAGGCTGGAATGGGATCACTGCAGAGATAATGTGTGCGTTTGCCAGTCAGCCTTGTCTTCCTCAGCAGAGGGGAGTTCCTGGGAGAATTAGGCACGCTGAGGCTGACACAGAATACCCACCCAGATAAATGGAAAACCTTTGGTAGGACATATTTTTTGCATTTACTCGCTGACCCAAAAAAGTGATGTCCACAAAATGAGACCCTCAGGGAGCTTCAAAGGGAAGTGGCTATTTCCTCGTCTGCTAGAACGCATATCACAGAATAGAGCTCAATCTTTTCAATGGCCGTTGTTCAGTTTTTAAAGACAGGGCTCCGCTAGGAGTAATTTGTTCAACGCCCGATGCCAATTTATACGTAATGCTAGCCAGGAGAAGGGGATATCCATAGGCCATCTATTTTAGGAGAAATAACCATACCGTAAGCATTCAATTATGTATTTCAGATCATTTCAAAGGCTGAATGTGTGGTATTGTGAATTTCATGTAAATGGTCGTCAAAACTCCTAGGTCGTTTAAAATTCCAAAACCACATCTATTTCTAGTTCCCACTTTTCAAACCTTTTCCTTTAATGAAGCCCACCATTCCAGTTGGTATGTTAGTCCTCCCTTCTCTTCCTGCTCATTTGAAGCTCTGTGGTGATAAGCGAGAAACATTCAACAGTGTAAAAGTCTCCTCTCCACAGTCCACACGCTCTTTGTTGTGTGTTGTTGCTCAGCGTTTCATGACTTATTCACTCATTTGGTTTGGTCTCGCGCAGGGCATCAATATTTGATCGGGGGAGAAAGAACGCTTTTCTCATGCCCTAGCTAATGAAGGTTGTGTGTGTGTGTCTCTGTGTGATGTAACAGCTCTCTAGGGTGAAGGAACACAAACCACAGCACCACCAACATCACCGCGGTTCTCTGGAGACCCAGACTCCCTCAGTCATGTCTGTGGGTCAGTTTTACCTACCCATAAGAAACCTAGCCATGCCAAGTAACTGTATTTGATCTGATGCTAGGTTCACTGAGAGATCCATTTATACAACCTTCTGCATTTAAAGGGCAGGCATTACTAAATTAACATACCTTGTGACTTGATTACCGACCGATTTAGGTTATAATATTGGTATATCAAATCAGCAGTTAACGCTGATCAAATGGAATCCTTACTGGAACTGCGCTGTGAGAGACGTGCTGTCATATTCCTCTGATGCGTTGCGTCTAAACTGATTTGGCAACCTTTTGTCCAGCCTACTATGGTTAAAATCAATATCAATGCTTGCCCTTGGTCTGACATGGGAGGCCTTGATCAATATTGATATTGATTGATAAGTGGTATTGATGCAGGGCCAAAAGAGTCAGGTAGGGCTGGTAGGTTAAGGCTAATCAGTTTAAGTTGGCCAGAGACAGTTTAAGATGGGAGATAAACTGTGTTAAAATGGCTGACTTATTGGGAGTGGGAGGGGGCTCTGTTCTGGATGGGCTCTGGTTGGACTCTGGATGGGTCGTGGAGGCCTGAAAAATCTGAGGGACCCAGGGGAGAGGACTGGATGGGCTAGCCCAGGGGAAGTGTCTTGGAGACCAACAGGGGGCCTCCTCTCAGTCCCCTGACTCTGATCTGATCCACACCTGGACAATATCACTGCCTGTCTCTTATACACATCTAGCCCCTGACTCTGATCTGATCCACACCTGGACAATATCACTGCTGGACGACTTTAGCTGGAAGCCAAGGACCAATGAGCAGGGTGAATGTGTTTGAAGCGTGACAAAGATCTAGTTGAATTGTTTTCTGTTTTGGTAATACCAAGCTCAAAACCATAAACAGATGAAACACTCACGTTATAATATGATGGGTACCAATATGCATTTTAAGAAAAATGTATCGTACAAGATTGCCTAACCTGGCCTCAAGGGGAGTATGACATGAACACATGTCTCTGTGGTAGGCGCTGACTATGACACGCTACAGGGGTGTTGAAATAAAAATACATGTGGACGGAGTAGACTCGCAGAGGGCGGGCCTCTCTCACCCGCAACACTCTCTCTATCTCTCTTTCTATCTCTCTCTATCTCTCTTTTTCATTCTCTCTGTCCTTCTCTCTCTGAGGTATATGCCTGCAGTAACGTACATCCTAACCCAGGTCGAGAGATAGCGGTAGAGAGAGGTAGAGAGACAGAGAGAGCG